>NC_134537.1:37244618-37434618 GCF_050624435.1 Tenrec ecaudatus | reverse complement strand
GGGATGATGCAGGAGGGGGGGGGCTCCAAAAGCAGATACCTGCATTTTATCCTGGATTATGGGTGATGGCACAAAAGTTATTAATTGCTAGGGGAACACCGGGTAATTTTCACTTCTTCTGAAAAGGGGGCAGTAAGTCAAATAAGTATGGGAATCTTTGGATAGGAAAACATGCATGCGAGACGGATTTATCCCTCTAAACTAGTGGTTCTTAACCTTCTTAATGCTGCGACTCTTTAATACAGTTCCTCATGTTATGGTGACCCCCCCAACCATAAAATTATTTTGTTGTTACTTCATAACTGTAATTTTGCTACTGTTATGACTCGGGCAACACACACACACACACACACACACACACACACACACACACACACACACACACACACACACACACTGGACTTCTTTTACCACCTAGCCTCCACGCATAGAAGTACATGAATCACATGGTGCAGGCGGGTGAATGGTCACCAAGGGCCCCTGCGGAGCACAGATGTTGAGGTTAATTTCTAGCCTCATTTCTTTTCATCTTTACTCTTTTTTTTCACTCTCTCTTCCTGCTTTTAATTTATGTTATCTTGTTATGTTTTATGTTCACCATCTCAGATCCTTTCTAGGTCCAGAAGTTGCGTTTAAATGCACAAACAGAAGAGTAGGTGGGTGGGTGGGTACATCATTTCTAACATGACCAGGGCACTGGCCCCTCCAGAACCACCAGTCTAAGGACCATGGCTGGCTGGGTCACTGTGATCTCCTGTCACAGAGCAGAACTGCCCCGTGAGGTTTTCCAGGCTGTAATCTTTATGGGAGCAGACTGTCCCATGAGGCTGCTGGGCAGGTTTGAGATGCCAGCCTTTCGTTTAGCAGTCTAGGGAGGCAGGGGAAACTGCCATGCAGGGTGTGGTCCCGGGAAGCCATTTTTTTCCTGCCCCTCCCCCTGCTCTCCATCGCCATGTCAAGGACTTGCTTGCTCCTGCAGTTAAGTGCTTACTCCTCTGGTGGAGACCAGGGAGACATCTCTGTCCTTAGAGTACTCACTGGGAGAAGCCAGGCTAAGTCGCTCACTGTCATTGACCAGAGCGAAGCAGCTGTTACCAGACAGCAGACTGTCTGTGGCTCTAAGGATTCCGATTCAGGCTTGGGCACTATGACCATCATTTAAAGATGGGTGTTTTGGTAACTGTTGTCAAGTCAATAACACGGGGAGACCGGAATGCAGTGTTGAACACCCACAGGTGTGTTCCAGTCCCCCATTGTGGCAGTCCATGTTACCTAGGGTCTCCCTCACCCTGACCCTGACCCTCACAAGCCTCCACTTCAGAAATCTGGATGTCCTCGTCTATCCATTGGTTTCTCTTGATAATGTAGCTGAAGCAAGCGGTGTGGACCATGCACAATCATAATCCATAAGGCTTCCACTGGTGAATTTTTTAGAAGTGGCTTGGCAGTCCTTTCTTTCTAGTCTGCCTTAGTATGGAAGCTCCACTGAAACCTGTCAGCCATAACTGATCCTGTTGGCCTTTGAAATACTGTTAGTTTAGCTTCCAACATCACAGCAACGTGCAGGCCACCAGAGTCTGACGAATTATGAGATGGGTGGCAGTCACTATCACTTAGTAAGCATTGGTCAACGACCCCAGGTTGGGAAAGCCAAGCGCTGCCTTGACTCATGGACAGTGGGCAGTGCTGAAGGGTCAGAGTGGGTCTCGAACTAGTCCAAGTGGATGCGACTGTGAATAAAGTTCACCTCCCTCCCACGGGTCTCCTCTCTCTCCTTCGCGTCTCTCTCCCGGACCCCTTCCTCCTCCCCTCCTTTCCCTCGTTACTGAATCAGGGTGGTGGTGGTAAAAAGGTAACTCTTAAATGCAGAACATGGGCTGTATCTATTTATCTAGTGCTCACTTTACTCCCTGCCACCAGGTCCATGCCGACTCACAGCAACTCTGCAGGACAGCGAGGAACTGCCCCAGTGAGTGTCCAGGCCCGTCACTCTTCCCAGGAGTAGAAAGCCCTGTCTTTCTGCGGAGAAGCAGCTGCTGATCTTACAGACAGCAGCTCAACCCCAATCCATGTGCCCAAAGGGCTCCGTTTATCTCCTACAATGCCCCTAGTTCTGACTCCCTGGAGGTGGAAAGCTGACTGGTTGACGTGGACCCCTGGCCTTCCGTGGGGGCTCTGAATCTGTTGACCTGGCTGGCAGCATCCCCTGCCCCTTTGGGGGCTTGCACACTGAGAGGACTGGGGTCTGGGTGGGATGGGCAGAATAGTCATCTTCATAAGGGTTGGGCAGAGAATGGGGTCCCTGGCTGCGTGTCGCCTTCGGTGGGGGGTGGCCTCCGACACAGGCCTGCTGGCTCACGTAAAAATTAAGGAGGACACAGCAGCCCTGCCAGCCCCACCACTGACCTTTAATTAGGTGTGGTGATGCACGGGAAGCGGCTCCTGAGTGGTTAGTTTAATCATTTCAAAGGTTGCTGCGTTTTACGGTGGCATAAAATTTGGAAGTTTCATATTAAAATGTACAATTAAATGGCACTTGAAGAAATTGCTACAGGACCAAGAGAACTTTTCCCCTCTCCTTCTACCAACCAGCCCTGCCCCGTGCCTGCCCCCCACCCTCAACATTCCTCTCTGTTACTGTCTAGTTGCAAACCTGGGCCCCCTGGAGGGAAAGGGGTGGGGTGAGTTCCTTGTCAAACAATGCTTCAGAAGGCATTTGCCACGCTGTCCAGAGTGGCCTATGGGTTTCGGAACAGTCTCCTGTTGGGCTCAGGTGGTCCTCGAGGGTGGGCATCCAGGTGGGCTGGGCTGGTGAGAAAATCAATGAAAGTATAACACCATCAAAGAGCCCTTGCTGATTACCAAACACCTACAGACAAACGTCCAGGATGCTCAGTCTGGCTTCCAGGCACACCCGTCCCAACTCTTCCCAAGCATAGCGCCTTCCCTGCCTTTGGGCCTTTGCTCACCCAAGCCCCTCCCCGGGAATGCCCACCGACCTCATTCAAGTCAAACTCAATGCCATCAGGTTGATGCCAACTCCTAGCACCCCTATAGGACAGGGTAGACTGCCCCCTGCCCTGAAGCCCTTCCCAAATTCCATTCGTTCTCTAAAGCCTGGTACCCGCCCCACCCCCACATGCCATTCTGGGTGGGGCCTGATTGAACCCACCTTCCCAGCTCTGGCCCCTGAGGACACATTGTTCACTAAGGGGTCAGGGGGTGCATCTGCTCCTGTGGGCATTAGTGTGTTGTTTCCGTGTGTCAGCCTCATGAGACGGTGAGCTCCCAGGTGGGGGCTGGGATGCCTTCCTCTTTGTCCCTGCAGGTCCCCAGCACAGTGCCTTCCAAGGGCCCGCTGCGAAGGGTTGCCAGGGAGTTTGCCTGTCTAGAACCAGACTATGCACCAAGCCTATCTCTGATCCTACCCAGATGGCATGGGAGATTCATCTTCGAAATCTCTGAAGACGCCAGGCCTGAGGGATGAGGGCTATAAACTCTACGGAAAAGCACTCAAATCAACTACAGGAAAAGTGAAAAATATAGAAGATGACATTGTGCTGCTGTAACTGCCGTCTAGTTGTCCCTGACCCAATGCGCCCCACGTGTGATAGATGGAAACCCGGCCAGGCCTGCGCCACCTTCCAAGGGTCATGCTGGAACACTGGGGCAGCCATGGGCCGGTCCAGCTCCCGGAGGGTGTGCTGCCCCTCCTTTACCAAGCAGGCTGTCCTTTTCCCCAAACTAGCCTCTCCTGACAATACATGCAAAGCCCGTGTTACCAGCCTCGCTTCTAAGCAGTCTTCTGGCTGTGCGTCTAAGAGACAGGTTTCTTGAAAAATGGCCCACATTCCTTTCACTGAGAGGCAGGCCAGCCTGGCTCAAAGGTCTAAACCAGCCCGGGCGTGACTTCTCCCACCCTCTGTCTCCACACAGTGCCAGGGCTACCTCATCCCAGGCGGCTTTCTTCTTCATTTCGAAATGATTTTCAGGAAGTTTTAATGTTTACTTCCACGAGGCACATTTCACCAGTGGAAAACTGGTCCTGCACTCCCTCCTGCCTAGCCTGGGTGCGGGGTGGTGAAAGGGGGCTGCACGGGTATGTGAGAAAGCCTGCGCTTTGCAGAGCCTCTCTGGCTGAGCTTCCTCCTTGGAAACCTTGTGACTGAAACACATCGTCGTCTTCGTCATCATCACGAGAGCTGCAATGCCAGGGACAGGTGCAATTTTCCGAAACGCGCCTTTGGAGAAGCGCCACTAATCATCAGGTGTGGCTGGAGAGGAGGATGGGAGTTGTGGTGGAGGAATTTAAGAAGGTGACTGTTTGTCCCTTTATTGTTATTCTGTGTATTTTTAGCCTTTCTGGCCCTGTCCCTGCCTCCCGAGGCTAAGTGCCTAATGCTGTAAATAGATCCAGTTCGGCCCCTTTGGAAAAGGGAGAAACAACCTCAGGTCGCTTCTCAAGTCTCTGCTTTTTCCTCCTGTGTTCGGAAAAGCTGCACACCCTGCAAAATCGGGGTGGGGGAGAAGGGCACACTCCCAGGGTCTAGTGGGCCTGGGTGGGCACTCTCCAATGCACCATTTTCAAACCCATCCTGTGAGGCACAAGCTAACTCGCCATGCTGCCAGCCAGAGACTGAGGCTGGAAGCCTTCCTGAAAGCCTGCACTCACCTGTGGTTCTGGACCCTTCTTCCGTCTGCTGGGCCCACACATGCGTGCGGAGCTGAGTCTTAGGAGGTGGCTTCAAAAAGAAAACGTCATTTGTTCTCGCCTGAATCCTCTCTCTCCACTCAGTCTAGAGACCTACTTCATTCACTGAAATTTTAAAGAAGCCTGGTGTCCCCTCCCAGGTCATCTTACCTCCTGGGGCTTTCCCAGCCTCTCACACTTGACCTTTCACTTGCCCCCACACCCCTGACTGTGCCCTGGCCAAGGGGTGTTGGAGGTCCTTTGGGTCTTATCTTTTGGGCTCTACAACCCTCGGTCTTTATGTGTGGCCTCTATACCAAGATGTTTGCCATCACCCATCACCACCGCCTTCCCCTGCTGTGTTAGTCTAGGTAAACTAGAGAAACAAACTCACAGAAACTCATATAGTATACATAGGAGAGAGTTTCATATGAAGGCTAAGTGCGCATCAAGAAAACATCCCAACTCAGTGCCGTCCAAACCCATAAGTCCAACATTAGTCCACATGTCTGACAACGATCTACAAAGTCCTCCTCAATCTTGCAATGACGCCGACTGCAGGAGGAAAGCTCAATCAGTGAACGTGTAAGCATCTCAGCACTGGCAAGGGGTCTCCACGCGGCTGCTCCAGCACCCAGGGCTGCATCCGGGTACGTCCATGCAGCTTCTCCTCAGGGATGTCTTACAGGAAGTCAGCCTGACTAGCTGAAGCAGGGAGCTGACTTAGGCAGCTGCACCCTGGTCCGACCATCACAAAGCAAGAGACCCGAGAACTAGAAAGGCGAGGCTCACTGAGCCATTTAATCTCTCCGCCCTTCAATTAATCCCACATGTGTTTATCGGCCAGGTTGGCACAATAAACCTTAACCATTTCACTTGCCAACCAGAGCTTCTAAAACAATCTGTCCTGCTGTAGCTCCTCCCTCACTGACTGCACCTTCTTGGTCCCTGGCGTTGGCTCCTCTTTCTCTACTCGCGTCGGGGACATAGAAGCCTGGGCTGTTCTCCTGACCCCCCCCTCTGGCTCCGACCAGATGTCTGGGAGGACCTGATGAGGGCGCTGTGCCATGTCCCCAGAAAAGTGCACATGCATGGCACCTCAGACACACGGGGACATACAATTTTCCGAAATTCACAGCTTCCTTCCCCCCAAGCCCCAATTTGTTTTTTACGATTAGGGAGCCTGCCTTAAATGGTGGGCCCACCGTCTCCAGATTAAGCACTGTTTCTGGACCATTTCCCTCCCCATCTGTAGCTTATCTATCAGGCTTAGAACTCTTAAAGGATTGGTGGTGGGTTGGGGGGAGGGGAAGACCCTTGATGAGATGGATGGACACAGTGGCTGCAACAACAGGCTCAAAGCATTGCAAGGATCTCATAGACCAGCGAGAGCGTTGTGCGCGTCCTGTGTGTATCGTTTATTTCACAACCACCCTGCTGGTTGCTCTGCTCAAGTTGTGACCACCATAAAGGTCTCAAAATATCCAATAGTGACATAATTACCAATATCAAATATCAAATGTGTCCAGAGGGCATGTGTACAGAATCGCCACCCCCCTCTTTCCTGTGGAACCACGGCCCACCTGACATGCCGGCGGCGGCCTCTCTCCTGCTAAGCAAGTCCTGGTGGGCAAGAGCTTTTGTGCTGCCGATGTTTCTAGAAATCCGCCACCCTTCCAGGTACTCTTCTCTCCGGCTATCTTGGTCTAGGTGCCACGTGCGGAATATGCCCTGGCCTTTCCTGCCTGCAAGCCTTTGCAAATGCAGTTTCCCCTTTTCCAAGGAACCCAAGCTCACGGCTGTCAAGACAACTCTGACCCTTATCGACGCCGCAGGACAGAGTAGAACCGTCCCTGTGGGTTTCTGAGACTGTAACTCTTTACAGGAGGAGAAAGCTTCATCTGTCTCCCACAGTGCGGCTGGTGGTTTCGAACCGCTGCCTTTGGGGTTAGCAGCCAATTCGTAGCCCACTACACAGGCAGGGCTCCTCTTCCTTTCGCCAAGATGCTCACTTTCCTCCTCATCCGACCAGGATCAAGAGTCACCGCCTCCGGGAAGCCGTCCTCACTGCCCACGGGGAGGCAGGGTGCAGGGTGGAGTTGAGGACCAGAAGAGGAGCAGGCTCTGGGAATGAGCTGATTGTGTTGCTCATGGCCTCCGGCATCTTTGGGGCTGGACCCCTGGGAGAAGCAGCAGGTGTGAGGGACCCCGGGGTAGAGGGGAAAGAGAATTGTTATTGGGTGTTCCAGGGTGGTAGATTTCAGTTTCATAGGGTGAAGCTGTTTTTCTTTATTTTTTTTAAGAAAAATAATGCTTTATTTTTAACTCTTAAAAGTTGGCTGACTTACAATAGCCAGGAATGAGACTACGTTTCTTTACACTAAATGTAGACTAACACCTATGTATACAAAACATTGGCAGTATCACAGACTTGCCAAAGAACAAACAAAACCGTCTTGGAAGACACGCAACCAGAACGTTCCTTAGAAACAAGGATGGGGCGACGTTGCCTCGCATACTTTGACTACGTGGTCAGCAGAGACCAGCCCTGGAGAAGACTGTCATGCTTGGGAACGTAGAGGGAGAGAGAGAAAGGCAGAGCAAGACTCCGGGTAAGACGGCTTCACACGGTGGCCGCATCCATGTGCTCACACAGAAGGACAACCGAGAGGATGGTGCAGGACCGGGCAGGTTTCCTTCTGGTCACACAGGGTCACTACGACTTGATGGCTCTTGATAGCAATGAAGAAGTCCTGTTTGTCCCTGCTGTCCCCCACTGCCAAATGGTTTTAGTTGTATCTTTCCAGATCATTTCCCATGCATTTATGGAGCTGCGCACGCATGTGGATCGTGACAGAGGGAGCTGCAAACACACGGTGTTGTCGGCAGGTGTCGTGGAGTAGGCGCTGATGCATAGTCCTTCTATGTAACGGACGAAAAACACTCACACATGAAGCAAAGCAAACCAGTTCCTACCTAGCCGATGCTGCCTCCTGGAGCCCCCGGGGGTGTTTGGAGAACCCTGGGTTTTCAGAAACAGATTGACAGGATGGTTTCTGAGAGGCCTCTGGGCGGCCCTGACCCTCCGAGCCTTTCTGCTGGCAGCATCCGAGGGGCATGTCTGCTTCTGGGGCATCGCCCAGGGGCAATGTCTACAGCAGCGTACACAGCACCTGCCCGGCTCTCTCGTGCTCCTCCCCTGTGGTGGGGGCGGCTGGAGTCACACTCGGTGGACCGCAGACTTCCTCATTGCAGCCCTGCTATGGGACGCCACCTGAGTGAGCAACGTGGACGTGAACAACAGAGTAACCCCAACTTTCTCCCTCTGAGGACCATGGGGCCCACGAGGGGTACCCTAAGGAGCTCTTGTGCGGAGAGGAGTCAGGGCGATGCCCACCTGGGCAGACTGTCCAGAGGCCTTCCCCGGGAGAGCTGAGGCCTGTATGCGCTTCTGAATCTCGCGTGTGGTCAGTCGTCAGTAACCCACAGCGAGGTTGTGTAATTTTTGTTGTTCCTCAAACAAAGCTGTAAGGAACCTCCTTGAACGCGTAGCTTTCTGTGGGGCATCTAGGTGGCACAATGGCTAAGCACTCAGCTGCTATCCAAAAGGTGGGCAGTTCAAACCCACCCGGTACCTCTGCAGGAGAAAGGCCTGGCGATCCCGTAGCTATCCAGCAGCTTTACTAGGTCCTCTAGGATCACTGTGAGCCAGAATCCACTCAAAGGCATCCCTTCTCAGAAGGGCTGTTGTGCCGATTGATTCTCTCATCAACTGAGCTCCAGCCTATCCACATCCTGGCCAATTTCGTGTTATCAGTCTTTTTCTGTTTTGCCAGCCTGACAGGGGGCGTCACTGTGAAGAAATGACCTCCCGGCCCTGGGTGGACCAAGCCGGGATGATTGTGGTCGCTTGGTACCATGGAGCGCGTTCTGACTCACAGAGCCCCTGCGCACAACAGGATGAGACCCTGCCCGGTCCTGCGCCAGTCTCACACTTGTTCTTCAGTTTGAGCCCACTGTTGCAGCCACTGTGTCCGTCCATCTGGTCCAGGGTCTTCCTCTTTTATCAATCATGATGTCCTTCTCCAGGGACTGGTCTCTCCTGACAACATGTCCAAAGTAAAGAGATGAAGTCTCACCGTACTTGCCTCTAAGGAGCTCTCTGTCCGTCCTTCTTCCCAGGCAGCAAGGACGATAATGCCATCAATTGAGGACATTGTGGGGGGAGGTCTCCCCTCCGAGTCCCTGGATTCTATGCTTGTTAAATGGAATGGAGATGTGTGCATGGGTGGGAAGGAACAGAGGTCTCTGAAGCGCTCAGACAACTTGGCCATTCTGCTTCTTCCGTGTGTGTGTGTGTGTGTGTGTGTGTGTGTGTGTGTGTGTCAGAGAATGAGCCTTGAGGTTCACAGGAGCTCAAGAGGTCAAAGGTCTCTGGGAGGTGAATCAGAATTTTACCCTCCTGGTCACAGGAGCACCATCACCACCCCACCCCTCACTGCTAGGGGCCCATGAGGGTGCCCTTTGCTTTCTTTGTGGGGAGAGTGCACCTTCCCTGGAACCAAGAGTCTGGACAAGCTAGTGAGATGCAGAGCTGGACCCTCAGGGCCACCCCAGTCCTTCCTGCATGGCCTGGTCACCCTGTTGAAACTGAGGTCCTGGCATGGGGCTCAAAGAGCATGGTCGGTGTGATTTTAAAACAGTTGTGTCTTGCACGCATTCCCAGGTCCCCATGGAACCGGCCACACCGCACTTCCCAACTGCTTCTGATGTACATACATCTCCTCTCCTCAGAATCTCTGGGGCTCATTGACTGCAGGGGTCCCAGCCCAGCCCAGGGCTCCCGTTGATCGCTCTCCTTCTTGTTCTGAGTCCCTCACTCTCATCATGTTTCTGCCTTCTGCTTACCCTCGGGAAGGACAGAGCTTTCTGCTCCCCAGAGTTCCAGTCTGGGAAACCACAGGGGCTGTCCTCCCCATGCCTTACAGGGTCACTGTGAGTCAGAACGGGCTCCATGGCTGTGGGGTTGGCTTTTTTTTTTTTTAAGGCCACTGTCTTCAGGGAACTTAAGCCTCATCTCTCAAATGCACTCCAGTTTTCAGCCAGACCCTGCTGAGCAGTACATTGGTGGTTCCCACTGCCCATGCAGCAGACCTGGGTTTGATTCCCAGCCAATGCTTCTCTTGCTCACTGCTGTCTGTCTGTCAGCACAGGCTTTCCTGTTGCAATGGTGCTGAAAACAGGTGTCAGCAGAACTCCCAGACTGAGCCAGCCTAGGAAGAAAGACTTGCCGACCGCCTGAAGGACAAGAGCCCTGTAGATCAAAGAGGCCTGACCTTCCACGAATCACGGAGACGGCAGAGTGCTGAGCCTCGTGGGGCCACCAGGAGTTGGGACCAACATGGCCACAGCTACCACCCCCCCAGGGAAGGTGCCTCTTAGGTCTCAGTTCCCTGGTCCTCTCACCACACTCAATGCAGCCATTCTTCTGGTTAGAATGGTTGTGTGGGTCCTAGTGTGAAATAAGGAGACCCTCACAGACCAGGGTTTGAGTCCAGGCTCTGCCGCTTAGTGTATCGCCTCCGGGCAATGAGTTAAGTGGCCTGGGCCTCAAGTCCCTTATCTGTAAATTAGGAGTTATTATCCTCACTCACGGAAGTCTTGTGTAAGTCAGAGGCTCTCCAATTATGCGGGGGCGGGAGTAGGAGGGAGGCGGCAGTTGTTGCCCTCAGGGGACATTTGGCAATATCTCAAATAATTTTAGGTTATTACAGATTAAGGATGCTGTTGGCATCTGGTGACTAGAGGCCAGCAGCGCTGCTAACTATCCTGCAATGCGCAGGTCAGCCAGCCCACAGCTAGGACTCACCTGGCCCCAAAGGCCAGTAGTGACCGGATGTAAAGAAATGTACCCAGGTGGTCTCTGGTTTGCAGCGGGCTCTTCATGAAGTCCACCGGCCCCTGCCCCTCAAGGGTCAGCTCTTCACAGACAAGGAAGGCATTCACTGCGTCACTCTGCTGTCCACAGCTCACAGCATAATCCCTGCTCAGAGTGCTCAGATGCTAGTGTGGGGAAGAGGGGGAGAAGGAAGAAGAGAGATTCCAACTGTGCAGTTTCTATGGAAAGACCATCATTGTCCCCCAGTTTGTCGTGCTGCGGTGACCATTGTGTTGCTATGATGCTGGAGGTTGTGCCACCAGTATGTCAGATTTTTGCTGGCTCTCTTGTGTGTGTGTGTGTGGGGGGGGGCAGGTTTCAGTGGAGTGTCCAGACTGAGACAGACTAGGAAGAAAAGCATGTGAACTACTTCAACCACCCGGCGAAGAACTATGGACGACAAGCGACTATTGTCTGATGTCATGCTGGAAGCCGAGCCCCCTAGGAGGGCACTGTACAGTCGTGGTAATGGTGGACTTCAACACACGGACGGTCCCGGTCTTCGAGTGCACGTCAGGCCCCCCTGAGTCAGAGCCGGCCCAACAGCACTCAGGAACCACATGGAAGAAGTCCGAGACTCCGTCTTTATCTTTGTCGGTGGAAGGAACCAGGTGCTGTCCAGGTTGAATACTATTCCTGGGGGAGGCTGATGGGTCCCTCGGAGGCCCCTCAGGGCGAGTGCCTTAGTGGGAAAGGCACTCTGTTTCGGGCCCTGATTCACGGCACCCTAAATCCGGTGGAATGTGCATGATTCAGGCTGCAGGGCCAACCTTGGCAAGCCACCCAGGGGAGCGCTTCAGTAATAACCACGCACTTTTATATCTCCTTTCATCGCAAGTCTCGAAGCTCAGCGCAAACACTCATTAAGGCTCTGGGCGTCCCCGGAGACACTCTCACCACTTGGTTCAGAGGGACTGGGACTCTGCCTTGTAGGAGATGCTGGTATTTGGCAACCTTCCCACCCCTGCCTCTGCTTCCTGATGCCCTCTCCTCTCGGGAGTGCCACCTGCATCCTGGGCAGAGGGGGCAGCAGGGCTGGGCACAGCGCAAGCCCCTCCTCAAACACTTGCTGACCGCCCAGCCTGAGCCCAGAGACATGTGGGAGGGGCAGGAAGGCAGCAGAGGAGAGGATAGAAAACACTGTTTTGTTGTTTGTTTGTTTGGGGGGGACGGGGGAGCATGTCACTTAACCTCCACTGGAATTGAAAATAAATGCCCTTTTCCAAAATGTTTACAATCGGGACAAAAGGTCCACGAGTGCCCCTTGGCAAAATCTCCTCACATCTGAAGTTACTTCCCAGTACAAAGTTTTCAAAAGCAGCGGAGCCACGGTGATGGGCAACATCCTCCCAGGGAGCGGAGAAGTGGCCCCCCCCTCGGGGCCTGGGAAGGAAGCACATCGCAGGATGCGGGGCACTTGGCACGGTGTCCCGAGGACTGCCCGCACTTTGAGCCAGGTCTGGCTGGCTCCGGGGAAAGGGCTGGGCGCTGCAGCTGTGCGCGTGCGCCGACTTGGCCACCGGCCCGGGCCAACACTGCCCTCCGGTGACTCACGGCCGAGCCGGTTTAAATACGGGGGCGGCCCGACCAGCGGCACTCATGCTGCAGCCGTGAGCGTCCTCATCCTCTTCCCTGGACCTCGACGGCGGGTGGGCACCGAGCTGCTGGTAAGTGTGCAAGCGGTGCTGTCCCCCTCCAACCTCTGGAAGGACCGGGCTCCCCTGCTTCCCCTTTCGGCTTGCCCGGCAACCCACGCAGGGCTGTTCTCACCGAAGAACCCCAACAGGTGGAGACAGGTAGAGGGGACGTGACTGTCCCCCACTGCCCAGGACGCTTGGGACCCTCGCTTTGAATCTCTGACCAGCCTCTTGCTTCATTGCCCCCACCATCCCATGATGTCAATCAAGAATGCTGGGAAGATGCTGGGAAGAGAGGCTCCCAGAACAGTAAAACCAAACGTCTGCGCTCCAGTCCAGAAAACCCCTGGGCCTGTGGCGCAGAGCTGCCTGGAGCCATTAGGATCTCTTGGCTTCTCATTCGGATGCAGTTCCACAAGCCTCTCTTCTGTGACACCGCTGGCTTGGTTGGGTCTGCCAACCATGAGGTGCAGAGCCTGGACCCCCAGTTTGCAGGGCAAACCTGTTTGAGGGAACCTTTTAAAGATAAGGTTTAAGTTTGAAGACAGCACGCCAGTTTCCCACCTAACTTTCCCCGCGTTCTGGATAGTAATTGGCTCCTTTGGGGAAAAGTGTCTCTTTTTAAGGGCAGGGTGATTTGATCCTGTCTCACCATACTGGCCACCAGAGTCCAGTCCTCCATTTGGATTGTCCACGAACAATGAGATCCCCGAGACTTTCCTTTAGGGGACCACCCAGGCCAGAGATGCGCTGGTCCCTGGTTCAAGTTTCCGGTTTGGAATTCAGCTGGAGACGGCCGTGTCTGGCCTCGGCTCAGGGCTTGGAGAGGGATGGGTGCTGGGGGAGGTCTGGATGTAAATGCTGGCCGCTGTGTGCTTACCGAGTGCAGAGGCAAGGCCTGGGCTGAGGAAGCAGACACCAGAACCCGGGATTATTCTGCAACTGCCTGGCAGTGTCAAAGAGACAGGGACCGAGAGAGAGAGGCCCCGAGCGTCCACACCGCCCAACGACTACTTTCTGAGCAAACACTCCCCCAGTCCTGGGCAGGCTGAAGCTCTCTCACAGACTGGTGCACCTAGCTGAGGTGGCCCGCTAGGGGCCGTGTCCACTTCCCCTCAGGGCCATCAGAGGGGGATTGCATCAGCTTATCCTCAGCTGTACCGGTACCACAGCTTATTGATTCTCTGGTGGCAGTCACTCCTTCCATTCTGCAGGAGTTGAACATCTGGAAGTAAATTCCGGGCCCAGCATTCCAACGTGTCTGTGGTCTTGAGTCAGGCTGGCTCAGCAGAGATGAGACAGGCTTTGAGCGGCGACGTAACCAGGGACAAGGCACTGAACGGATCCTCCAGAAAGTGAGGGTGCGGAAGCTTCTCCCCCAGCTGGGGCTGGGTGGTGATCTGGGCTGGCTCAGTAGACAGCGTGAAGGCAGGATGAGTCCCAGAGGGGAGAGATGAGAAGATGAGAGAGAAGCCAGGGAACTGGCTGCTCCAGCTCGGTTCTCCAGCAAACTCTCCCAAGGCTGTGATTACAGGCGCCAATTTACTTCCCTCAACCCTGACAGTGGGAGAACCACTACAGCTCCTCATTCTCTGCTTTTCCTGGGGCTTCGGGACACAGATGGTCAGCATCTGGACGTTGCTGACCTCATCCTGGCTCCCAGGTGACAGCTTCCTTCCTAAAAGCCCCGTTTGGGAGTGTCCTCTCTCTGCTGGGAAGTGTTGTCCTTTCAGCCCTGCTCTGGGTCCTGCAGGGTGCTGGGTGCTGCTGCCTCCCAGCCCGTGTAGGATCCCCAAAGGAGGGGCCTGAAAGGAATAGCCTGTACTTACTCTTTCCTCAAAACATGAGTAGTGCTGGGTTTGGAAGGTCAAGAGTTGGGCCAGCTTGGAGGTAAGGGTCAGATGGCCTTTGGCTTGCTGTACTTTGAGGTATTAAGGATGCTTTAAGGGTAGAACGGTCCTGCACCGGGGCCTCTGGATAGGCTAGGTGCTAAGACCCCCTCCTTCTGTCCCATCCCATCTATTATCTGAAGGAGCATGAGCAAAGAGGACCGTCAAGAACGACTGAGAGCCGCTCCTTTCCCAGCCCATGCAGCCCGGGCGGTGGCCAGGATGAATACTGGTGGGCAGCTTGAGGGCTGATTATACACGAGCCTCTGATCGGGAGTACAGCCTCTCCTCCCCACTTCCAGCCCAGACACGTGGTTCACAAGATCCTGAAGCCTAGGAAGAAGGTTCTGGGGTTTACCAAGCTCCAGGAGACATCAGGACTCCCCAAGCAACCATGTGACTTGTCATGTCCCCTCTTCCCTCTGAACCTCAGTTTTCACGTCAAGATGATGACCAAAAATGGGTTGGCCAGATGGTCTCAAAAGGCACCTCTGACACTGGGCTGGAAGCACTGGTCCTGGAAGCAGCTTCTACCGCTAGGCTCAACTTGGCACAGCCTCCAGATTTCTGCTGGGGCTGCAGACAGGGCCACTGAGGGACATTCTAGATAGAGGGAGCTGGGCCAGCCCTGCAACTGCACCTTCTACCTCCTCAACCCCGGCCTGTCTTCTGAGCAGTAGAGAGCTCCATCACCGGCGTGGTGTCCAGGTCTCGAGTGGTGGGACGCTGAATGTGGCCTGTGGACCTTTGCATCAGAACCAGGGGACTACAGGACAAGTCTGTCCATGGCTGGGCCCTCAGAGACCTCAAGTCAATCAACAAAAAGTCGTCATGGTGTGAAAGCCCTTGCCGTCGAGTTGACTCCGACTCACAGTAGCCCTGTAGGACAGAGTAGAGCTGCCCCTGTGGGTTTCTGAGCCTATAAACTCTGTCCAGGACCCACAGCCTCCTCTCTCTCCCATGACTGTAGCTAACGTTTACTGGTATGTGCTTGGTGTCAAGAGCCAGTTTCGGTGCTCAAGAGGGCAGACTCACCTAGCCTCGTCCTCACAGCCAGAGTCCTGGTGAGGCAGTGGTTGGGTACCTGGCTGCCAATGGCCAGCCGCTCCGAGGGAGAGTGGGGGCAGTCTGCTCCCATCAAGATGGCAGCCTTGGAAGTTCTGTGGGCGGCTCTTCTCTGCCCTCGAGCTTGCTGTGAGCTGTAAGGGTTCTACTTCTCACTCCCATGCTTTTTTCTCCATCAGGTTTTCCAGGGACTGCTGGGCCCTGATCTGGGGACGAGAATGACAGGGCTTTCGACTCCTGGAAAGAGTCACAGTCAGGAACCCACAGGGACAGTTCTAGCTGCCCCGTAGGGCCACTTTGAGTCACAGCGGACTCAATGGCAGTGAGTTTGAGGGCTTTTTGAATCTGAGGGGATGGGGTGATGTGGATTTCCTGTTTAGGGAGAGAGAGGAATCTGGTGAACTAAGGCCTCGCTTCAGGCTGACCTTCCCTGTCAGATAGTAACTTAAGACCTGGGGTAGACTGAGGCCACATGGGCCTGTGGAGTCGCTCCCCCTGAGCCGCTCCAAGATGGTGCAGCTCCCTTGGGCATCCTTGGATTGAGAGGGTGACATCTCATGGTAGAGGAGAACTGTTTAGGGACCCTTTGTTGGGATGAAGACTTGGGGCAAGCAGCACAGCCCACTCTCTGGCCCTCCATTTCCCCAGGTGAGGTAGAGGGTCCCTACGACCCTTCTCAGCGACTGGGCCCCATGAAAAAGCAGTGGCAGGGTCTGGTGGTACCCCCCACTCATAGTGGGATGACCCTGCTTGGAGAACCTCCAAACCAACAAGGGCCTGAGGAGGCGGGTGCCAGCTGGAGGTGGGGTTGGGCCAGGCAGCACTGTGCACACCCCTGCTCCGTGTGGCTTGCCAGGAAGAGAGAATGAAGATGGTGGATAACTTCAGCTCTGGGGTAGCAAGGAAAGGGGTGGGGCTTCAGGCCTAATCATTCACCTCTGTCACCAGGTAGCCAAGCGGGAGGGAACCCTAACAAGTCTTGCTAGGAAGGGAAACTGAGGCCTGGAGCCTCAGTACATCCACCCTAGGCCAGGGTGGAGCTCCAGGTTCCCAGGCTCCTGTTTAGGGAATGCAAGTGATGGCATTCAATAAAATAAATAAAAACCAGCGAGACCCACCAAGCAACAAAGCCTCAGGCTGTGTGGCTAACGATGTGTCCCTGCCTGAGTCACACAGAGTATTCTTGCTAAAGAGACCAACAGCCAGAGCACCCCGGGGAGGGAGCATGCCACAGTGCCCAAGTGAGCCATCTGTCTGCCAGCAGACTCTGACTGCATGGGCTGTGCCAAGGACGCCAGGCTGGGGTGGACCGAGTCCCAACCGTGATTGAGGACGCGCTGCTGCCGCCTGGGACAGGAGGCTGTAATTAGAGCAACTTTGTGAGCCTTTAACTGGCATCGCCCACGGCTGCCAAGCAGCACTGGGCAGCGTGGGCTATTAGACAGCTGTGTGCGGGACTCCGGGGGGACGGCTGCTGTGTGCGCGGCCTCTCCCAGGCCTGGCCAGCTGCGGGGGCGACAGGAAACCGCTGCTTGTGGAGCTGGGTGGGCTCTGGAGCAGCGAGGATTTAGAAAAAGGAAAATCCACACATTCTTGCAATGTTTGTCGGCCTGAACGTGCTCCAATGGAGACAACAATGGCTCTGCTCGCAGACGGGAGTCACCCTCTCCAATCCTTCTCTCGGTCTTCGGGGTGTGCCCCGGCTCCACACCCCTTCCCGTCGGGGGATCTGTGGACTCAGAGGTGGTCAGAAGAGGAGGGTTCTTATTGGGTGCCTCGCTCCACCCTCATGCTTCATACAGGGCCACTCGACGGGCTCTGCAGGCAGGATGTGGGCACTAACCTTAGTGCTGGTTCTTGGGCCACAGCACCATTTGGAAGCTGGATGGGTGGACACCGAGGGTACATTGCAAATACACTTTTAAAGTGTTAGCACACCACCAGAGGCCAGCAGAGTTTACCTTTTGCAAGTCAGTCTAGAAGGAACCCTGTTAGCTTCGTGGCTAGGCCGGGCTGCTAACTTCAGGGTCGGTCGTCTGAATTCTCCAGCCGTTCCCTCTACTCCCATAAAGAGGTACAGTCTGGGAAACCCACAATGGCGGCCTCCTCTGTCCCGCAGGGTCACGATGAGTCAGAATTGACTCGATGGCAGTGAGGAAATCAGTCCACAGGGAAAATCTCTCTCTCTCTCTCTCTCTCTCTCTCTCTCTCTCTCTCTCTCTCTCTCTCTCTCTCTCTCTCTCTCTCTCACACACACACACACACACACACACACACACACACACACACACATACACATACCAGTGTGCACAGGCACAGTGTGTATGCCTCGGACTCAGTCTTAGCATCATAAAAGCATCTGGATGGACAGCGGTCTTCTAGGCGAATGCCCCTCCTGACAGGGTTTTCTTTCGACAGCTTCCCACCGTAGGGCGCCTCAGCCTCGGTGGGAACACTCCCAATGATGGGGAGCCAGGACGTTTCCCACTCAGATTTCGGAGCTCTCTCCGGTGGTGAACAGAGCTCTGCTACCCCATTCATTTTGACCCCTGGGGTCACTGCGAGCCAGGCTCCTTCCTTTACCCAGACCTGCCCCCCATGTCTCCTGGACCAGTGCCGGTGGGCTCTGCGTGCCTTCTCTGCTCCTGGCTGGTGACCGTACAGTGTGTGTGTGTGTGTGTGTATGTGTGTGTGTGTGTGTGTGTGTGTGTGTGTGTGTGTGTGTGTGTCACTGACATGGAGGTCCCTGTGTGTCAGGGCACAGCGGTGCTCCACAGTTTTCTAGGGCTGGCGTTTTGGAAGCAGACTGCTCCTTCTAGCTCTCCGTCCACATTCTTAAGGGGACTGGATGATCCTTTTCCGGACTTGAGACTTTTATCAATTGAATCTAAGACGGCATTCGCTTTGACTTATGGCCGTCTTCTTTCTCTGTTGACTCAGAGGTATTTTACCATAAAAAAAAGTGCACGTCTTTCTCCTGGGTTGCCCGTGGAGCCTCGTTTTCTGTGTTGCCTGTTCAGACAGGCTGTGATCTGTTCTCAAGTTTGGGACCCAACCTTTGCCTATGCATCTTCCTCTTTTAAGACGTGTGCACAGCCTCGTCTAGCTCCACCCCTTTGCATCTGGATTTCATTTGGCTGTAGCATCCTCCCTCTTCCTCTCTTCTTTCCCTCCATTATCCTCCTCGCACAGCCAAGTCCATAATGCAGAAGGGCAGTGGGCTGGGGCTGGGGCTGGGGCAGGGGCAGGGGTGAAGCACGAATAAGTGAGAAAATCGAGGCCTGGGGATGGGGTTGGGTGGTAGATGGGTGCACTCTGGTTCTTCGGGGTAAACTTGCTAGGAGCTAAGGGGAGAGGGGGATGTGTTGGGCCAGTGCCACAGTGGGAAGTCTGGGGTAACCTGCAGGGTGGGCTGGGCCCAGGACTCCCGGTGTTCAGGGACACCCAGGACCTGAATGACAGCTTCTCTCCCCAGCCACCTGATATTCCGTAGCCTGTCATTTGAGATGCTTTCCTCTGACTCAGTGTTTTCATTCATTACAAAGAGAGCCACTACATTAACACGTCAAGTGATGACTCCAGACTCTGGGGACTTGGGCGTTGTTGATGGTGTTGTCAGGTCAGTACCGACTCCTCGGTCCTGTCCCGTGTTTGCCTCACAATTGTTCTTGTGTTTGAGCCCATTGTGTGCAGCCGCTGTGTCCATCCATCCCACCCAGGGCCCTCTAGTCTGCTGACCCGCTCTTTTACCAAGGATCCTCACATATGGGGGACAGGAGGCCAACCCAGATTTTACAGAACCCAATTTGACCCATACAGCGGGTGCTCTCCTAGGTCCAGACACAAAAACCCTTGATGAAGAGGATTTCTTGATGAAGAATGCCGCGGGGATAAGCACTCTGAGGCCTTCTTGCCTCCAAGAGTCTATGAGATCCATGGGAAAGCTACACCTTGGAAGCCTTAAGGGGCAAATTCAAGGTCAAGCAGCTAGTTAAAGAAAACCTAGCCCCTCACCGCTGAGTCACTTCAGACCCAAGACTATTGCCCATGTACAGAGGAGAGCTGCTCCGTAGGGTTTTCTTGGCAGCAAGAAAACCAGAACTGCCATTGACCTTTAGGAGAGCCGTCATCTGCAAACCACTTGTACCGCCAGGGCCTTACAGATCACGTGGGACCAGTCCTCATCACTGGCTTTAAAGATCACAACTTCTGTGAAGCCGCGTCCTGTTCCCGAGGGAGCATCTGAGCCAGCCAGCCTCCTTTTAGCTCAAAAGGCCACCTAAGATTTCTGAGCCATGGTCATGGCCACCCAGTGTTTCTTGACATTGGCTGAACACAACAGCCTCTCCCCAAGAGACAGGAAGTGGTGCAGACAGATAATTTCCTTTTATTGAGGAGGCGGTTTGAATTAAAGCTAGATGCAGCACATGTGAAAGGGTTAACAGAAGGATGGGGTGGCAGTGATAGTGGGTGGGGTAGGGAGGGGTGGGGTGGGTGGAGCAGGGAGAGGAAAAGCTAAACTTCTCTCTGGTCTTTCCCTCATATCAGCAGCTTGCCCCCCTCCCCCGCCAGCTACTGCATTAATTCCTGAGCATCTTCCCTGGAGGGCAGGTGCTACTCATGTGTTCTCTGTGTCTCCTAAGGAAGTCGTGTTCCAGCAGCATGCTTAGGGACTGTGAGGGACAGAGCTGGAGAGATACAGCTCCTGCCTTAAGGGGCTTGAAGGGCTTGCTGAGCAGTCAGTGAGGCACACCGGACCCCAACAAAGGCCACTCCGGGTGGCCACAGCCTGGAGAAGGATGGAAGGATGGGAGAACCCCCTGCACGTGCAGGCTGCTCGTTCAGACTCATGTAATCTGACCGCACTTGAACTCTGAACGGTTTGGATGAGCGGGTGGGGCAGAGAGCACTCTGGGCCAGGGCCTGCTTGAGCAAAGACCGAGAGTGGGCAGGTCTGATGAAATGGCCCAGAGAATATCGGGAGCGTAAACTGGGCCTGTGGGGGTGGGGCTCAAAGCCAAGGCCAGTGCTTGGCACTGAAGGTGGGCACTGGCCGCAGTAGGTACAAGTACCCTGACTCACGAGTGTTCTCTCCCTTCGCAGGGGCCATGCCATTGAAACATTACTTCCTCTTGCTGGTGGGCTGTCATGCCTGGAGCGCAGGCCTGGCCTACTATGGCTGCCCTACTGAGTGCACCTGTTCCCGGGCCTCCCAGGTGGAGTGCACTGGGGCACGCATCGTGGCCATGCCCACGCCCCTGCCCTGGAACGCCATGAGCCTGCAGGTCCTCAACACACACATCACCGAACTCACCGATTCCCCATTCCTCAATGTCTCAGCCCTCATCGCCCTGAGGATTGAGAAGAATGAGCTGTCTCACATCATGCCCGGAGCCTTCCGCCACCTGGGCTCCCTGCGCTACCTCAGCCTCGCCAACAACAAGCTTCAGATTCTGCCCGTTGGCTTGTTCCAGGGGTTGGACAACCTTGAGTCGCTCCTCCTGTCCAGCAACCAGCTGGTGCAGATCCAGCCCGCCCACTTCTCCCAGTGCAGCAACCTCAAGGAATTGCAATTGCATGGCAACCACCTGGAGTACATCCCCGACGGGGTCTTCGACCACCTGGTGGGCCTCAACAAGCTGAATCTGGGCAAGAACAGCCTCACCCACCTTTCCCCCCGGGTCTTCCAGCGCCTGGGCAACCTCCAGGTCCTCCGGCTGTTTGAGAACAGGCTCTCCGACATCCCCATGGGCACCTTTGATGGGCTTGGAAACCTGCAGGAGCTGGCCCTCCAGCAAAACCAGATTGGGACCCTCTCCCCAGGGCTCTTCCACAACAATCATAACCTCCAGAGACTCTATCTGTCCAACAACCAAATCTCCCAGCTGCCCCCTGGCATCTTCATGCAGCTGCCCCAGCTCAACCGCCTGACGCTCTTTGGGAATAACCTGAAGGAACTCTCCCCAGGGATCTTTGGGCCCATGCAAAACCTACGGGAGCTCTGGCTCTATGACAACCACATCACGTCCCTTCCCGACAACATCTTCAGCAGCCTCAGCCAGCTGCAGGTCCTGATTTTAAGCCGCAACCAGATCAGCACAATCTCCCCAGGGGCCTTTAATGGACTCACGGAGCTGCGGGAACTGTCGCTTCATACCAATGCCCTGCAGGACTTGGATGGAAGCATCTTCCGCATGCTGGTCAACCTGCAGAACATCTCCCTGCAGAACAACCGCCTCCGGCAGCTCCCTGGGAATATTTTCACCAATGTCAACGGCCTCATGACCATCCAGCTGCAGAACAACCAGCTGGAGAACCTGCCCATGGGCATCTTCGACCACCTGGGGAACCTGTGTGAGCTTCGGCTCTATGACAACCCTTGGAGGTGCGACTCGGATATCCTGCCGCTCCGCAACTGGCTCCTGCTCAACAGGCCCCGGTTGGGCACGGATGCCCTCCCGGTGTGTTTCAGCCCAGCCAACGTCCGAGGTCAGTCGCTTGTCATCATTAACATCAATGTCCCAGCCCCCAGCGTCAAGGTCCCGGAGGTGCCCAGCTATCCAGAAACACCACAGTACCCAGACACATCCAGCTATCCGGACACCACCTCCATCTCCTATACCATTGAGTCCACCACCTCCGTGGAGGACTACACGGACTTGACTACCATTGAGGTAACCGACGAGCGCAACACGTGGGGCATGACCCGTGCCCAGAGTGGGCTGGCTATCGCCGCCATCGTCATCGGCATCATCGCCCTGGCCTCCTCCATCGCTGCCTGCATCTGCTGCTGCTGCTGTAAGAAGAGGAACCACACGGTCTTGATGCAAATGAAGGCGCCCAATGAGTGTTAACGAGGCCACGTGGGTGTGGGGCTGGGCTTGCTGGGGTTGGCAATCCTGGAAATAAGGCAGCTGGACATTCCAACATTGGGCCTCCAACATCTGAGTCGCTAGAGCCATCCCTGATCCTTCTCCCAGAAAGACAGGTGCTCTCCCCCTCCCCCATTGTCTGACCTGTCCAAGTCTCCTGTAGGGCTCACAGGGCCTTCCTACCACCAGGGAGATCCAACCAATGAAGGCAAAACCCAGGGGGCACTTCTGCCTCACAGCGGTGGCCTTTCTTTACAAAGGCTTCTGCTCCAGCCCTCACCACGTCTTTCTACCCCAAGAACAGCCTTCCCCGCCCATGCCCACTCCTGGTCTCTGTAGACTCCTCTCCTCCAAAGCCTGCTTATCCTGTGGGAGCAGTTCTCCGCCCGGGACAGCCCCTTTCCTCAAAGCATTCTGTAGTCTGTAAGTTGATTCTGTTCCTCTTGCTGCTGCTCTCTCCTGGGCTGTGGCTCTGCCCCGTGTCATCGAATGAAGCTCTCCCACCCCTGTCCCCCAAATGATTTTCTGCTTGTGAAGGTAGGCAAGTGAGTTCTCTCCTCAAAGAAGGACTCCCACCAATGAGCTGGTTTCTGAAAAACTCTGAAATGCCTGCGCCTGCAGGGTGCTGGGCAGGTGGTGGGAACCGAGGCCTCTGAGTGCTTGCAGGGTGCTGGGCAGGTGGTGGGAATCGAGGCCTCTGAGCACCTGCAGGGTGCTGGGCAGGTGGTGGGAATCGAGGCCTCTGAGTGCCTGCAGGGTGCTGGGCAGGTGGTGGGAATCGAGGCCTCTGAGTGCCTGCAGGGTGGCCACCAGCAGTGTCCCTCTGGAAGGGGGAGTCAGGCACCTTTAGGAGAGGATGTTTCTGAACCACACCATAGCTTTGAAACATGTAGCCCTTTAAGGGACGAGAGTGTGGGGTATTTCTGAAGGTATGAAACCCGGCATGTCGGTACTGGATGCGGAGAGGAAGCTGGTACCTGGAACTTGGGGGGCTTTGGGCTCGCTCCTTGGGCTTCTCTTTTCCACTTTTTATTGGGGGCACCCCCCATAGAGACCAGTGGGCATGTGAGTGGGCTGCTTTATGAACTCCACCAAACTGGACACCCATGAAGTTAGCTTCCAGGTTAAGAAGCAGAGAATCACCTTGGTTCCCAGGGAGCTCTGTCCTGGAGGATAGGGGATCCGGGGATGGCGTGGCCTTCCCTGGGAGCCAGCGCCCCAGGAGTCTGGGCTGGCTCCTTAGGAGCATGGGAGATGATGTGGGTGCGTGCTGAGCCAGTCTGGTTGGCCCGGCCTGAGGATCAGCGTGGACTAGAGCCGGGTTCTAATGGTTTCCATGCTGACTGTTCAGAAGTAGATTGCCAGTCCTTTCTTACAAGACCATTCCAGGTGGATGCACACCTCCGACCATAGTGAGCAGCCACCATTGTCAGCTATTGGCAGCGCCCAGGGACACCTGGCTTGGGGACAAGCGTTTATTAAATCCAGAGACTAGGCCAGAGGCATCTGACCCCCGAGATCCACGCAACCACACATTGTTGCCTGCCAACGTCTGCGACTCACTGGAGTCTCTACCGCCCAGGCCTTTTATGGGCATGACATGCTTGCATCTGTTTTTAATTTCCCTTCTCCATTTGGGGGAAGCAAAATAGCTCAGAGATGAGATCCTTTCATTGAACAGCTAAGTGTAATGAGACCCAGCGATGCCTCTTAACGCCAAGGTCCAATCCTCCGTCAGCATATTAAACAAGCTAGTGACCGAGTCTCGGGATGTTCACACACGGGAGGCAGGCGGCATCAGGACACTAGACACTTGGGTGCCAGGCCTAGGGGTTCTTGAGCGCCCCCTGCCTGTGATCTGGCCACATGAGTTGAGATGATTGCTCCAAGGTTAAAGTCAAGTGCAGAGTGGATTCTGGCTCCATGACCTCATATGGTGGTGGTCTTTCTTCTGAGGCACCTCTGGATGGACTTGGACCTCCAGTGACTGGATATGTTCCTCTTTGGTACTAGCCAGGGACTCCCTGGCCCAGGATTAGTCTCCTCCCATTATAGGCACGTGTCACCGGTGGCCCTCGACTCCCTTCCTGGCACACCTGCGTTCACGCTGCTAAAGACGTTATGCTCGTGTCAACAAACGGGTCCACCAGCCTGGCAGTCAGACAGGCTGGAAACAGGATTTTGTTTCAGACTCTGTGTCTGCCCAGGGAAGCTCTCCAGTCGGCACAGCAGGGATTTAGAACCCCACCTGGTCCTGATGGGCAACTGGGCAGTCCCTCTTCCCGACAGGACACAGGGGGAGCCTCCAGGGCCTTGGCGGTATGATGCTGAGAGGATGGCCGGTCATCCTCTTTAGACACCCCTACCCCCCTCAGAGAAGCCAGGAGGGTGCATGTGTAAGCACCAGGACACTTTGTAGTTCTTCACTCTCTGTCCCAGGGACTCAGGGAGAGATGGGGACCATCACAGTCTAAGGTGACACCCTCAGGTAAACCAGGGTCTCCAAAGTGTCCTTAAAAATATCGGTAGCAACATGGTGGGCATGCCGAGGCTTGCCGGAGCCCAAAGGGAAGCAAGTCCAGAGCTGAGTGCCTAAGTCTTGGTCCACAGAGCGCACTGGCGACCCTGGGCTCTCAAGGGCAAGCTCAGGTGCCTCTCCTCCACGCAGGAGGTATGGATTGGCCCCATATTCTTCATGCCCAGAGTGTCTTACCCTGCTAAGCCACCAGGGGCCAGAGATGGCAGGACAGGGAGAAGGGAAGCCCCTTTACCCAG
The DNA here is from genome assembly GCF_050624435.1 of Tenrec ecaudatus. Lineage (NCBI taxonomy): Eukaryota > Metazoa > Chordata > Mammalia > Afrosoricida > Tenrecidae > Tenrec > Tenrec ecaudatus. The sequence goes on along the minus strand of NC_134537.1, from coordinate 37,409,752 downwards.
GGCGTTCTGCCCATGTCAGCCCAGAAGTTCTATTTCCAGCGCTGACCATGGCATTGGGTCTCTTTCTCTCTGGCCCAGGTTTTCAACATGTGTCCCCAGGTCACAGGTGGCTTGAGGAACAGGCACCCTTGGAGGATCCCACCCTGGGCCCTAGGGGAGAGGCGGTGAGCCCTTTCCTAGGCCTCCTGAGCTTGCCTGTTCCTTGCCCATCAGAATGGACTGCATGGCCACATCATCGGCCAAGAGCGGAGAGAGGCTGGGTAGAACCTTCTGGCCAACAGATGGTGCACATGCCCCTCACCTGGGGGGTGGGAATCAGCCAGTGTGACGCAGAACAGATTGGGTAAACTGGCAGCCCCTCCCCTGGCTGCCAGGCCATGCCATGCCGCTGTCCTTCTGGAGTGGGGTCAGAGTGGAGGACAGATGTTGAACAAGACCTGGTGGCCTGTCTTTCGCTTTCATTATTAAAGCACAGAGATTGTGGGGGCACGCTCCTGTTTCTCCCCATATCTCAGTCCTGGAAATCTTACATGCACTGTATGGACCCCATACTTCATAAAGAAAGGGGAAAGCAACAGCCCACCCATGCATTACAGGAAACCGACCCATCTCATGGAAAGGGTGGGGCCGTGTACGCAACCCTCCTTGGCTTTGGGACTTCGGAGCCCCACGAAGTTCTCAATGCTTCCTGGTTCCATTCAAGGGCAACAGAGCCCTTTTTGCAGCCCTGAGGAAGCCAGCGCAGAACAGTGCCAGGCATCAGCTCCCAGCCTCAGGAAGTGTGTGCAGGCAGCTCGCCACCAAGTTGCCCAAAGAGCTTGCTTGCGTGCAGCCTCCCCATGAGCTCCGCCTGCAGGTCTCACAGCCAGAACCACGGCCAGAGAGCCGGGACAAATGTCATCGGTGGTGGTCATGGGATGGAAGTGTCCCTGTGATTCAGGGGAAGCTCTGCCCAGTTGGAGACTCCTTCACCTCTGAAGGAGAGATGACTCTCCCAGCGTGCTGTCTTCAAAAGTAGGTCTTGTTTGCCTCGCTTAGAGAATCCCTGCAAAAAGCCCCAGGGGCTTGGTGGTGTGCTTAGAGGCTTCCAGGCCCCTGGGGGCTTTGCCTGAGTGTGAGCCCTGCTGGGCAGGAGGGGTCTCGGCTTGTAGCTGGCTTGCTGTTCACAATCAACAATAAATCGTAGACACAGGACTCCATGTGTGAGTGCTCTGCGGACGCCTGACCTGGGGGGGGGGGGGTTTCACACTCCCATGACTGTGCGTGCCCCACAGGCGCACACAGCTGACTTGGGAACAGCCTCTCAGGCAGAAGAGTCTAGGCTGAGGAAAGGCCCCTGAGAAGGGAGTCACAAGTTCCATCTCTAGACCATGGTGTCTGGAAGAGGCCTTGGGATCGAGACAGGCGCGCATGAATGGCCCACAGTCACAGAGCGAGCTGCTGGCTGAACTGCAATGGTGGTTCCAGACTCCAGGCTCCAGTCACCTCTCTGCCCCCAGAAACAAGATACGAGTTTATTCAACTTTCATTCAGTGCACCCACACGTATGTCGCCTACCCCCCACACCGCTCCCATGTCCATGTGTGTCTCCAAAGTGTCTTCTGAGGACCTGCAGCAGCGAGGTGGATGGGGACCCAGCTTTGCCAAGCCCAAAGGAAGTGGATCAGAGTTCGCAGGGGTGCCATCCTTCCTCTGACCTTGTTCTGGGGGCTGGGGGTGCACGGTGGGGGAATTCATGGCCTCCTCTCCTCCAGACAGAAGGAACATCCGTTTTTATAGCTGGATTATTCTGCTGCTCTGGATGGGGCCATGGGCAGATAGACCAACAGACAGGCACACCCATGTGTGCACCTCCAGAGACAGGGCAGTCACTGAGCTGCCACCGGGCAACTTCTTTCTTCCTTAGAAATCCCTGAGCGCGGAAAAGTTTCTCTCCAAACTCATTGCTGTCGAGTCGATTCTGACTCATAGCGATCCTCCAGGACAGGGTAGAACTGCTCCCGTGCATTTCTGAGACTAACTCTCCATGCGAGTAGAAAGCCCAGTCCTTCTACCTAAGAGCGGTTGGTAGTTTCGAACTATTGGCCTCATGGTGAGCAGCCTGACATGCAATCACGCCTCTCTTGGTTCTCTTTCACTCATCACGGCTTTAAAAACTAGCTCATTCAACAAATCAACAAATAAAAGGTCCATAATTGCCTAGTGCTGAGATGGGTCTCAGGCAGCCAAGAGCCTGTCTGGCTCCTGTTCCAGGCCTCGGCACGACAGCCCACCTGGGACTTTCTAAAGCCTGGGAGAGGCTCTTGGGGTCCTAAAGGTGACATGACCCTTAGCTCTTAGGGGACTTGGGGGCCAGGCTTGGGCATTCAGGAGATATCATCGTGGGGTAGATGTCTGGCTGCTGCTAACTGTACTGTCGGCAGTTCAAGCCCACCAGCCGTTCCGTGGGAGAACGACAAGGCTGTCTGCTATGTGGGGCACTTCAGGGTCATTTTGTAATCTTTGGAGGCCTGTCCCCGATTCTCTCCCCTGCCCCATGACCCTGGTGACATTCCGGGAATGCTCCGGCCACAAGGCATGGAACAGCCAGCAGACCTTTGATCTGCATTGTGGCTGATTCTGGCTGGCTGCAGAGTGCACACACCCGCTGCTCCCCAGAGAGAGCCAGCGCCGGCACCTGCCTGCTCAGCCCCTCACGGTAGGTCTCTTGGGGTCACCGTAAGGGGTCTGGGTCCTGGGTGTCACCGTAGGGGTCTGGGTTCTGGGTGTATGTGGGAGACTGGCCTGCAGTCTCAGCTTGGGGCAAGAGACTGCCCCCAGCTCCAGGTGGGCCACAGTATTCATGCCTCCTCCTCTCCAAAGCGCAGCCCCAGAGGTGACCAGCCAGGCTGCCGTGGGGGGGGAAAGGCGAGGAGGAAGGCAGAAGGCATTGGGCTCTGAGATGGAGGGGCCTCTGTCCCTCCAGCAAAGAGCCCGAGTCCAGTGAGTGACGGGACAAACTGGAGGCCCCGTGTCCACGTGTGCCAGGTTCCGGCCTGCTTGCATTCTGAGAGTTCTCAGTAGCCCCCCTTTCACCCCCAGAAAAGTGATGGGCATTTAAGATACGAAACGTGGAAACAAAAGGGGGACACATCTTACAATCAGAGCTCACCGCTGCAAACATTTTGTGTACGATCTTCTATTATGCTTTCTATGCATCACTATGGAGTCTGGCAGTGTAACGGTTACGCTTTGCGCTGCAATCAGACAGGTCGGCAGTTTGAAACCCCAGCTGCTCCTCACGAGAAAGCTGAGGCTTTCTGCTCCCGAAAAGAGTGAGTCTCGGGAACCCACCGGGGTAGTGCTGCCCTGTCCTACAGGGTCACCAGGAGTTGGAATCGTCTCAATGGTGATGAGTTTATGCACAAATAAACCCTCAACAACGGAAACGGAGCCTTTGGAGACACCATACTTTACATACTATATGGCCAATATTTTGGTAGCGACACCTATCTATATACCATAATGTGAAAGACAGCAAAGAGAGTGCTTGATTCACTCAACCAGCTCCTGTTCACCGGGCCCATTGTGGTCATTTTGCTTAGGCCAATGCCCTTGTTCTGTTCCACATGGGCTGGCGGTGAGTACCACGGCCCCAGCAGCTGAGAACAGTCATGGCAGCCGGGGCTCTCACTCGGGTCTGCCATCTCATTTCGTCACCACAGTAGCCCGGATCTTGCTGTCCCTTAGGTGTCGTCATTGCTATCATAGTCTCTGTGTACAGGTGCTGGCATTCCCCTGGGACACACCTGGGTGGTGGGGTGAGGTGGGACTGCCAGGGGCAAGGGGAAGCTGGAGGCCTCCCCTGGCCCCCCATTCTCAGCCGCTGGGTTTATGTTCCTTGGTTGGGAGGGAAGGGGCATGCGGCCCAGCAAGCAGGCAGGCCTTGTCTCGATGTGGCAGTCGGCTTCCACATGGACTGGGAAACCCATGAGGCCATCCTCTGTCCTGTAGGGTCATTGAGAGTTTTGAACTGATTCCATGGCAGGAGGCAGCATTTGCGCTGCATGTCTGTGGCAAACCCCTGGGGGCTGCCACGGCTGAACTCAGAGCAATCAGGGCCATGACCTTGCTCCCCAGCTGGCAGCTCGGGCCTCAGCACTGGCCAGGTATCTTCTCATTCGGTTCTCCCAACAACCCCCCAGTGAAGATGGCCCTGCTGTTTTGAGATGAGCACGTTCCTTCAGGACTGAGTGCTTAAGGAATTTAGCCAAGGTCACACGGCCAAGGAGGGGTAAAGATGGAATTGAAATGCAGACCGACGGACTCCAGGGTGCAAACCCTGAGCCACTGGAGTGCTGCCTCCCCAGCGAGCTGAGGTTGGGCAAGCAGTGAGTCTCAGGCTGGTGTGGACCATCTGGAAATTGCCAGCATGTCACATCTCACCGTGAGTGCCCCCTGGGCCCACTCCAGTAGATCCAGACCCGAGGGCTCTTGCCCTAAACTGTAGAGGGACCTGTGTGGTCCTAGGGTCCCTAGTGGTACAAATAGTTAATACACCCCACTGCTAACTGACAGGTTGGTGGTTCAAGTTCACACGCAGAGAACCTTCTTCTCAAAGTGACTGCATTCAGCTCTGTGTGGAGCACAGCCGAGCCTGGCTCATGTGGGGTCGCCACGGCTCAGGACAGACTCCACAGCAACGTTTGCTTCTTGTCCGTTTCTTTCTATTGTTATTGATTTTAACAGTTTTCTTTTTTAAAAAAATCATTTTATTGGGGATCATACAACTCAGCACAATCTATACATCCATCCACTGTGTCAAGCATATTTGTCCATATGTTGCCACCATCATTCTCAAAACATTTGCTTTCCACTTGAGCCCTTGGTCTCAGCTCCTCAGTTTTCTCCTCCCTCCCCCAATTTTAACAATTTTATTGACATACAGTTCACCTCTCAGACAATCCAATAGTTCAAATACCTTTTTAAAAGTTTTGCAATCTTGTATAAGAGCTTTCCACTTGAGCCCCTGCTATCACCTCCTCATTTTTCCCCTCCCTCCCCCTTGATAATTTATAAATTACTATCATTTTGTCATGTCTTACACTGTCGGATGTCTCCCCTCACCCACTTTTCTGTTGTCTATCCCCCAGGGAGAAGGTTATATGTACATCTTTGTAATTGGGTCCCCCTTTCTACCCCACCTTCCCTCCACTCTCCCAGTATCACCACTCTCACCACTGGTCCTGAGGAGTTCATCTGTCCTGGATTCCCTGTGTTTCCAGTTCCTATCTGTATCCATGTATATCCTCTGGTCTAGCCAGATTTGTAAGGTAGAATTGGGATCATGATAGTGGGGTGAGGGGAGGAAGCATTTAGGAACTAGAGGAAAGTTATATGTTTCATTGGTGCTATACTGCACCCTGACTGACTCGTCTCCTCCCCGTGACCCTTCTGTAAGGGGATGTCCAGTTGCCTACAGATGGGCTTTGGGTCTCCACTCCTCACTCCCCCTTATGATTTTTTTGTTGTTGTTGATTTTTTGTTCTTTGATGCCTGATACCTGATCCCATTGACCTCGTGATCACACAGGCTGATGTGCTTCTTCCATGTGGGCTTTGTTCCTTCTGAGCTAGATGGCCACTTGTTTATTTTTCAAGTCTTTAAGACCCTAGATGCTATGTCTTTTAATAGCCAGGCACAATCAGCTTTCTTCACCACATTTGCTTATGTACCCACTTTGTCTTCAGTGATCATGTCAGAAAGTGAGCATCATGGAATGCGAGGTTAATAGAACAAAGTGTTCTTGCATTGAGGGAGTACTTGAGTAGAGGCCCAATGTCCATCTGCTACCTTAAGGCTAAACCTATAAATGTATGCACATAGCTCTATATCCCCATCATTATATATAAGTATACATATGTACATGCCTGTATTTAGACCTCTATCAATACCCTTTGCCTCCTAATTCTTTCCTCTATTTCCTTTTACTTTCCTCTTGTCTCACTATCATGTCAGTCTTCATTTGGGTTTCAGTAATTCCTCTTGGTTACATTGCCCTTGATCTAGCCCTACCACGCATCCTACACCCTCCTTGCCATCGATTTTGGCTCACTCGTTGTTCTCTTGTCCCTGGGTTTATTAAGACCCACTTCCTTTTCCTGCCTCCCCCCTCCCATGCCCCCCTGAAACCGTCAGTCCCATTGTTTTCTCCTCTAGCTTGTTTATTCCACCTATCTTATCTAGATAGACCTGCAGAGACAATAATATTCACAAAAACAAGACGGAGCAAAACAAAGCAACAAAACAACAGCAAGAACACACCAATGACCAAAAAAAAAAAAGCCTGTAAATAGTTCAAGGTTTGTTTGTTGACCTTTCAGAGTGTTTTCCAGTTGAGTCTGATGGGATGGCACATCCTGATCCCAAAGTCTATGTTTGGTATTCCTTGGTGATTTCATTGCTCTGTTCCCCATGCTGTTCTGTTGCATGCCCTTAGTGTTTTGCCTCCGTGTGGTGGGGTCAGATCACAATTTCCACAATGTGTCTCCAGTGTTGTCCCCTGTAGGGCTATGGATCAGTGAGGAATGCCGTTTCTCGTAGTGGGGCTGGGCATATGGTCCTCTCTGTGCATTGGCTGCTCTGAGCAGGGATATCCTCCTCAAAGTTTGATGGGCCAGGATGTGGTTCACTCTCTCTTCCTCCCCCTTCATTTGCTCTCGTGCGCTCTGATCAGACATACCCCTCTCCCTGAGCTGTAGCTTCAGTGCTGTCCTCTGAGTAAATTCTTCTGGGGGGAGGGGCAACTGTCCATGTAGTTGGGGCTTTCTACTTCTGCAAAGAGTTACAGTCTTGGAAACTCAGAGAGGCAATTCTGCCCTGTCCTATAGGGTCCTTAAGAGTCGGCATCAACTCGATGGCAGCTGAGTGTCCCAGAAATACCACAAGTAGATGACTTTAGCAAGCAGGTTTATTCTCTTAGTTTGGGAGGCTGCACTCAGGGTAGCTCTAGAGTCTAGAGGAAGACCCTCTCTCTGCCAGCTCTGGGGGCAGGTTTTGTTCCCTCTCAACATCAGAAGGCCTGGCATTCTTTAGAGACCCACTTGTATCTTGGCATGAATCTTCCCCTGAGTATAGGAAGCTCTCAGCATAGGGACTCGGGGTTCAAAGGATGCTCTCCACTCCCCGCTCTTCTTTCTTGGTGGCTTCTCTCTCCTTTCATCTCTTGTAAGACAAACAGTGATGCAGGCCACACCCCAGGAAATACCCTCTTACCTGGACTCAGGGCTGTGACCTGAGTAAGGGTGTTGTAATCGCCTAATGGTACCTGATCGCACAGTAGGGTGGTTGTTTATTCCTTAACTGCCAAACCGCTGAGGGTCATGGCCCAAGCAAGGGGACATGTGTTTCTGGAGATACAAGTCAATCCATGACATCATCCGTGGAGAGTTCAGTTCAACAAGCCTTCACTGAGCCCTCTGTAGATCAGACTGCCGATGCAGGGTGCACAGCACATACTCACAGTGGTAGGGGGAGTGTAGCCCTGGAAATGGGTCATGCTGCGGGGGCTGGGGGAGGGCTTTGCTAAGTTCAGAGGGCCTTCCTTTCTCCCTTTCCCTGCAGGGACCTGGGTTTGGTTTTGGCCAGAGTCTCACAAATGCAGTCACCGCCTGCCTGTCTGTGGCACTGAGTCTGACCCCAGGAGACTTGTGTGCTGAGCAGACTAGGAAGAAAGGCCTGGGGAGTTACTTCAGAGAAATCAACCAATGATCCCCAGTTACTCCTCACGGAAGGAGGATGTGCATGGGCTGTGAAACGTCACAGAAGCAGGCCACTGCCGTGCTTTCCATGGAGCAGGTTGGTGAGTTCACATTGCTGGCCTCTCTCTCAGCAGGCCCGAGCTTCACCACACCACTAGGCATCCTGGGTGACCCCGAGGTGGGTGAGTTTAGTAGCTAAGCAAAAGGTGGGGGCTTGAGTGCACCCTGGAGGTGCTTCAGAAGAAAGGCCTGGCAATGTTTCTCTAAAGCATCACCCACGAAGCACAGTTCCATTCTGACTCAGTGCTGACAGGTAGTTTGGTTTATGTTACCTGGTAAGATGGAAACATGTATTTCAAGAGCCTTGCTCCCGGGGCCAGAGAAGGCTTCTTTCCGGACTCCTTCCTTGGGCATCTCACGGCGGCCTGCGTGGTGGTGGAAGATATGAGGTGGGGCCATGGCTCCCTAGGTCTCTTCAGGCCTCTGGTCACCTCCTGTTCATGTGACTCCAGAGAAAAGCAGTCTCTCGCTGAAGCAAACCCAGGGGCCGTTGGACCGGAGGCATACCCTGCTGAACACAGCAGGGCGGACTTCCCGGAAGCAGCAATCATGGGAGTCAGATGCTAATCCCATGTTGGATGCTATTGCTGTGGTCATCGGGCTCAAGGGAGGGATGCGCTTGTTTGGTTTCCTTTCTGTTGATGAGGAGGAATAGTAAGACTCGGAGTTAATCAGTGTCTGAGAGGGAAGGGGATATAAAGAGCTATTAGAAATGAGTGGTGCAGTGGTTACTTGTTCAGCTGTGATCTCCAAGATCAGCAGCTCGCCACCACCAGCCTCTCCACAGGAGAAAGACAGGGCTTTCTACTCCCATAGATGGTTATAGTCTTGGAAACTCACAGGGGAAGTTCCACCCATCAACTTGATTGCAGTGAATAATATATATATGGTCATTTGGGAATAATTAAAATTACACTTTGGTGTTTCCTGTTTTGTAAAGTCAGACGAATTCTATTTAAGTAAGGGGTATTTAGGGTTTTCTTATTTTTTCCCCTTTGGGTGTTTAAGCAGGTGGCTTGCAACCTTCAATCATAATGACTAACTTGCTCATTAGGTGCTCACTCAGTGTCAGGTGCCGGCCTGGAAGACTGACCTGTATGTACTCATTTGATGCTCACAATGACCTGGATATGATTACCTCCATTTTACAGATAAGGAAATTGAGGCACAAACAGATTAAGAAACATGTCTAAGGTTACAGAGTCAGAAACTGAGGGGCCTGAAATTCCAGCCCCTGGAACTGGAGCCACTGCAAAGAAGAAAACTCACTGCCATCGAGTCGATGCCAACTCACACGACCCCCTAACAGGGCAGCGCAGAACTGCTCCTGTGTGTTTCCAAGACTCTAACTCTTCACAGGTGTCAGGAGCCTCGCCTTTCTCCTGAGGACCGGCTGGTGGCTTCAAACTGCTGACCTTGACATTGGCAGCTCAACACAAAACAACTATGCTGTCAGGTTAATGAAGGAGGTGGAGGGACCTGGAGGCCACACACCCCTAGAGGGGTGGGGACTACTGGGCCCCAGGTAGTGTTACATGTGGGGATGAGAGTCCACTGTCCAAAATTTGTCCTTTTAATGTGACAGTGCTTAATTTTAACATGTCCTTGTCATCACAGCAAACCCAAGCACAACCAGATGGCACTCCTGGGCTCCCGCGGGTTTCACTAGCGGATTTTCACAAGTAGATGGCTAGGCCTTTCTTCCTAGTTTGTCTGAGTTTGGAAGTCTGGATGAAACCTATTCAGTACTATGGCAACATGAGCTGGATTGCTCAACAAGCCAGATAAGCAGGTGTTTGCTTCTGCTTACTCAGTCAGTTCAATTTCACATTTACCCCCACTACATGAAGATTCTGCTTCTAGGTAAGGCCGGCATCTGTCTCTCTCCCAACCCCACAGCATCTTGCTACAGAATCGTAGCCACTTTTCCAACTTACAATCCCACAGGGATGGAGCCCCGGGTGCAAGGGGAGCCTGGGCTGCCTGGTGCAGACGCACCATTCTGTAGTAAATCGGTACACGGGCACGGATCAGCCCAGTCTCACCTCACCTGCTGCACGGAGCACCCCTGATAGTGGCCTACAGGTCTCCACTGACGTGCGCGCGCGCGCGTGTGTGTCTGAGGTGCATTAGCTGGGGATAAAGGTAAGCATTCGGCCACAGAAACACTACTACCTGCTGTCCCCAAATGTCAGCGATGAGTTCCCCCAAAAGAAGATTCCTGAGGGGTAAAGATGACCCGTCTGTAAGCTGTATCTCCAAGTTGTGACTTGTAGGTAGGTGGTGGCAGGTTTGTTTTAAATAATATTTAGCAAAAGACTTTAGCAAAAACCTTCCTTTAGGTAAAAAAACCTATTAGCCTGTGGCACCTCCAGGGTAAGACCCTCCTCTCTTTACAAGCTGGCACAGCCCAGGGCCTCCCCTGGAGGGTGGGGGCAGAGCCAGAGGCAGGGCCTGTGGGCAGTGAAACCTGTGCCTCCTGGTGCTCAACTCAGGAAGAGTTACACTTTAGGAATAGGCCTGGAGCTGCAGTGGTAACGTGTTAGGGCTGCTAACCGCAAGGTTGGCAGTTTGAGACTCTCAGCCGCTCCAAAGGAAAAAGACTAGGCTGCCTTTTCCTGTAAAGCGCGGCAGGCTCAGAACCCCGCCGGGCCCGCTCTGCCGTGTCTTGCAGGCTTGCTGTGAGTCGACCCCCCTCAATGGCAGCGAGAGAGCAGGCATCACGTCCTTATTGTATATGAACTGGAATCCACCCGCTCTCCTGTAGACTCTGACTCGAGGTGACCCCACGTGTATCAGAGGAGACGGAACCCCGAGGGTCTTCAGTGGTTGCGTTCTCACCAGGAGATCAGTGGCCCTTTCTTCCAAGGCACTGCAGGGTGGGCCCAACTTGCCAGCTTTCCTTGAGCAACTGTGCACCAGCACTCCCCAAATCGACCCCGGCCCGCTTCCATAGAACTGGTTCTGCTCCACAGGAACCATAGGCGAAGTTTCTGAGGCTCTGACTCTTTACCGGCACAGACAGCCTCTTCTTTCTCCCACGGTACATCTGGTGTGTTTGAACGTCCAGCCTTGAGGTTAGCAGCCCAATGCCTAACCCCCCAGCGCACCCTTTAAACCACCCAGGGACATATTTTTACATAGTATTTAATTTTTCCTCCCAATGCCATGGTCTTCTTTTATACTTGTCTTGTTCTCTTACGTCCACATCTGTTCTCCACCTGAACACAGAAAGTCCAGGAAAGGTGGGACGTGGTCCTGCCACCATCACTCACTTACAAGGTGGCTGAATAGGCCCCCAGTCACTCACTGTCAGATAGGAGTGAGACATTGGCCCCATCGATGTCACATGACTCTGTGAGGGGGTAAGAAGCCAAGCTACTGGAAAAGCAAACCCCTGCCTGCCCAGGGGCCACCCCTGCTGCCGCTCCTCCCCCAGATGTACTTCTGGCTCCCTGCCCATCGTCACCCACTGCGCTTATTAAAGTGCCTTCTCTGTTTTCTCCATTTTTGCTACGTGGCCTAGGAGATGCGTCCCGCAGCCTGGCTGCCCTGGTCTTGCCTCCTGCTCCTGGCCCCTGTGGTCCAGCCCTGCCCGGAGGGCTGTGACTGCATCGCCCAGGAGGTGTTCTGTTCAGATGAGGCGCTGCCCGCTGTGCCCCAGGACATCCCGCCCCACACCACCAGCATCCTTTTTCTGGAAACCTCCTTCTCCAGGGTGGGCACCAGGGCCTTTGGCGGCAGCCCCAACCTCACCAAGGTGGTCTTCCTCAACACCCAGCTCTCCCACTTCGGGCGGGAAGCCTTCAGGGGGCTGCCCAGGCTGGAGGACCTGGAAATCACCGGCAGTGCCTTCTCCAGCCTCAGCCCTTGCACCTTCTCTGGCCTGAGCTCTCTGGGCAAGCTCACCCTCAACTTCAACCTGCTGGAAGCGCTGCCCGAAGGCCTCTTCCAGCACATGCCCGCCCTGGACTCACTCCAGCTGCAGGGAAACCGGCTCCAGACGCTGCCCGCCAGGCTCTTCCAGCCGCTGGAACGTCTGACGACCCTGAACCTGGCTCAGAACCTGCTGACGCAGCTCCCCGAGGAGCTCTTCCACCCGCTGCTCCGCCTGCAGAGCCTGCGGCTCAGCGACAACGCGCTGGCCGGCCTCCCCGCTGGCGTGTTCGGCCGCCTGGGCCAGCTTCGGGAGCTCTTCTTGGGCGGCAATGCCCTCTCCCGGCTGCCCGCCGAGCTGTTCGCGCCACTGCGGCGCCTAGAGAAGCTCTGGCTGCAGAGGAACGCCATCGAGCACCTGCCGCTGTCCATCTTCTCCTCGCTGGGCAACCTGACCTTCCTGAGCCTGCAGGGCAACGCGCTGCGGACGCTGCCCGCCGGCCTCTTCGCCCAGACCCCGGGCTTGGCCGTGCTGTCCCTGTCGCACAACCGCCTGGAGACCATCGCCGAGGGCGCCTTTGCCAACCTGTCCAGCCTCAGCTCCCTGACGCTCTCGCACAATGCCCTCACCCACCTCCCGGCTGGTGTCTTCAGGGGCCTGGAGGAGCTGGTCCAGCTCTACCTGGGCAGTAACAACCTGACGGCCTTGCAGCCGGACCTCTTCCACAACCTGTCCAGGCTCGAGTTGCTCAGCCTCTCCAAGAACCTTCTGACCACGCTGCCGGAGGGCATCTTCGACACCAACTACAACCTCTTCAACGTCGCCCTGCACGGCAACCCCTGGCACTGTGACTGCCACCTGGCCTACCTCTTCAGCTGGCTGCACCAGTACAGCGACCGGCTCTTCAACATCCAGACCTACTGCGCCGGGCCTGCCTACTTGAAGGGCCAGGTGCTGCCCGCCCTGGAGGAGCAGCAGCTAGTGTGCCCTGTTGCCAGGGACCGCCTGGGCTTCCAGGCCCCGGGCCCGGACGAGCGGGAGCCGGGTGGCCACTGGGATCTGGTGGCAGAGGACAGGGTGGCCTGGGCCCGGAGCCGCTGCACCTACAGCAACCCTGAGGGCACTGTGGTGCTGGCCTGTGACGAAGCCCGGTGCCGCTGGCTGAACGTGCAGCTGTCCTCTCGGCAGGACTCGGGCACCCAGGGGCTGGCATACAATACCAGTCAGGCGTGGGATCTGAGGTCGAACTGCGGCACTATGCGGGTCACCGTGTCCATAGAGGCGGGGACAGGGAACCCCTAGGTGCCGGAGCTAGAGGCCTGGAAAGATGGGGTGGGGTCCAAGAGACATTGAGACCCATTTTTCAGATGCAAGGTCACGGCTCCAAAGGGAAGGAGGTGAGTGAGATGGAGCCTCCATCCCCAGTATTCTCTCCCTCCTTCCCTCCCTCCCTCCCCTCCTCTGACTTCCCAGACAGTGCCTAGGGGAGTCTGAGACTGTACTTTAGAAGGCACCCCTTCAAGCCCTATCTCTGGAGAATAAAGCAACATCTGGACCCCCACAGTGTGTTTCCCTTACTCTCCGCCCTCGGGCTCAGGGCCTGGCCAGAGAACCCCAGCTTCAAGCAGCCAGTTCAGAGCATCCAGGGTTCGGCGTGCCCCTGTTCTGGCCGTACAGAATGGCAGCCACAGCCTTTGATACCCACCTGCTGAATCTCTCTCTCTGTTCTTGGCAGCTTGGTTTTCATTGTCAAGGAGAAACACAATGGGTGGCAGAAGCAGAGCTATCAGGAAGATTAGGGGCAGGAGTTAACACCCATCTGTGGGGGCATCATCTCTGGAAATGAAGATGGGAAGGTACCTGGGGCATGAGGCCTGCCAAGGACTGAGAGGGTTGTGGCAAGGGCCAGGGCCTGTCCTCGAACCAGACGACTACTCCCTGGGAGGGAAAAGATGCCTCTAAGGAGACAGGAAAGCATGACCTCCTATCTTCATCTCTGCTGGGGCCCTTTTTAAAAAACAGCGAAGTGCAAATTAATTAAGCTCTGGTGTAGGTATTGGGCTGTGAATGGCCAGGTCAGCTGTTTGAAACCACCAGCCGCCCCTCAGGAGAAAGACAGAGAGTGACAGGCTTGGAAACCTGCAGAGGCAGTTCTAAATTGTCCGACTGTGTGGCTATGCATCAGCATCAGGTTCAATGGCAGTGAGTTTGGTTTTCAGATGATGGGAGGTAGCCTCTGCCCCTGACAGGCTCACCCAAGGAACAAGACTCTCCCTCAGTCACGGCAGGTTGGTGTCGAGCAGCGGTTCTCAACCTGTGGGTCCGACGACCCCTCTGGGGGTCAAACGGCCCTTTCAGAGGGGTCACCCGATTCATAACCGTAGCAAAATGACAGTTATGAAGTAGTAATGAAAATAACTTTATGGTTGGGGGTCATCACAACATAAGGAACTGTATTAAAAGGTCACGGCATTAGGAAGGTTGAGAACCACTGGTTTAGAGGTAGCCCTGGCCAGATTCTTTCAAGGCAGGGAAACTGCCTTTGCAGAAAGGTGGGATCTTGGGGTGGTTGAGGCTCCTGGACCAGGGCGCCCAGGGCAGGGGTCTTTGACTCGTTGAGCCCTAGCCAAGTACCATTAGCTAGTGGGTTTCCATTGGGAGTGGTGTCCACAATCCCAGGAAGAGGAGTCCCCAGCTGGGGCAAATGGTTACACATTTGACTATTAAGAGAGGCCATGGTGGTGCAGAGAGTTAAGTGCTCAGGCACTAACTGAAAGACCGATGGTTCAAAGATACCCAGAGGTACCTCAGAAGACAGGCCTAGCAATCTGCTTCTGAAAGATCACAGCTCTGAAAACCCCACAGCGCAGTTCTTGCTGTGCGCATGGGACACCATGCGTTAGAACAGACTCAGTGGAAACGGTTGTTCTTCGAGTCTGAGTAAGCACCGAGGAGGAACTTCCCAAATACCCATCCAACAAAAGCCTGCCTGAATGACCACTCGGTCCACAGCACCAGGCGTCCACTGGAAAAAGAGCATCTAACAGATGCTTCCCTCATGATATTTTTTTAACCCCAAACACAACTCTTCGTTCAATTCAAACACAATGGTTTCTCCCTGTACCCGGGGGTGCTACAGCTCAGGTCAAGGCGGGCCAGCGGCTGTGTGGTTTGGCAATCCTCTCCAAGATGGTTCAATAGGACCGAATGACCTGTAGGGCAGGGTCACCAGATGTATCTGGTAAACATATAAATATTGCACTGGGCAGGCCTACACTCTCAAATGAGTCATTGTGTATCTAAAATTCAAAGTTCACCAGCATCTTTCATCCTATCTGGGGATGGGGTCTGGATGCGGGAGGTGTTCTCCTGGGGTTAAATCTGCAGCTGGAAGGACCAGACTCAGGGACACCATTGGGACCTTGTGGGAGGAGCTGAGTGGAAGCAGGAGGCACCTAGCACCCAAAGAGCTGAGCTGGGTGAATGGGCCTGCCCCTGCCTGCAGCCTGCCACCTTGTGGACAGCTCCTGGGAGCACAGCAGTAAAACTTCCCATAGGCTTTGGGGTGGAGACCAGGAGACCCAGTCTTGCTCTTCCTTCACATAAGGTCTTGGGTCGGTTGTGGCTGTCCTCTGGCCGTCTGTTTCCTCACCTAGGCAACAAACAGAGGTTAGTTGTCAGTGCTGACTGAATCCTAAGGTCTCCTGGAAAGCTGAAAAACAGCCAACCCAAACCACATACACCAGTAGTTCGGGGGAGGGGGGGTGGGCGGTGCTAGACCTTCTTAATTTTTAACAATATTATCATACTTGATGTTCTCGGTTGATTTCATGTATTTGGAGAAACACCCTGGGGCCTGCTACCTTGCTTTAAAAAACAAAAACAAAAAAACAAAAACAGAATAAACCCTTCTCCCTGCCATGAAGTCCAGGCTGACTCCTAGTCACCCTGTAGGGCAGGGTAGACCTGCTCCAATTGGTTTCTAAAGCTGTGAATCTTTCCAGGAGCGGAAAACCTCATCATTTCCCCCCAGAGCGGCTGTTGGGTTCAAACCGCTGACCTTATGCTTAGCAGCCCAGCATGTAACCCACTGTGCCACTAGGGACCCTTGTCTTGCAGAATGAAGATGGCTAAATAATTTCAGTGCACTTCTTCCAGGAAGATGTAATCCTGCAGGGCACTTTGGATGTGCTGTTTCTATTCTTCACGGATTCCTGCCACTTGTCGGCAATGCAGCCTTGGGCAAGCTACCTAACCTCTCTGTGCCTCAGTTTCCCCAATCATTCTATCACTCTGGAGCATAACAGCAGGCATTACTGGTGAAGAGACAACTAGTGCGAACTGGTAACAGATCTAAAACCGTGGAAAAGGGGCCAGTGAAACCCCGTGGATTACATGCACTTGATCTTATTGTCCACAGGGTCACCCCGAATCCTCTTCACTTTAACGACAGCTTGCAACAACCAAAAATAATGCCACAGGTTAAGTTCTCGAATGCTTTAATCCTTCGGTATCATTTCTTCTGTTTCTATATAAGAAGTATGTGTCGGGGCCTGGGATTTTAAGTATAGGGTCCAGTCCCACAGTTGAACTGTGGTCCTTAGGAGCGACCTGTGCAATTATAGGGAAAAAAGGAGCCAGAAAAACAGGACACAGAGGACTGATCCCCAATATCGGGGAAGAATATCGAGTTTATTCAACAATATGGTTTCATAGTCATGGGGCTTGCAAGCCCCTTGTAAGTACTTACAGTGAAGTGGGCGATGTGTTCGTCTCGCCTATCCTAAGCTCTTTAGGGCAACACTACGAGGGACGTGTCTGGCAAACGAGAAGCCATTGCCCTTTGAGAATGAAAGACGAAGGCAGCGGGTGTTCTTGGCCCTAGGGCGCCTGTAACTGTGCAGGAGAAGCGGGTCATCCTTCCTGGAGAGCACGTGCGTTGAGCACCATCCATGCGCTTGGGACTGTGCAGGTGTTCCTTCCGAGTAGTGCTGGTCTTCCAAGCCCTGCGGTTACAAGTGCAGAGATGGGGCCGCTTCCACTTCCTCCCCGGCCTCAGTTTCCCACAGGTAAGTACCCACCAATTGCTGGGCCATCGCAATGACTTTTCTCTGTGAATGTTGTGAAGTGGTGCAGGGCCCGGTGGTGGATCTCTGTTGTAAACAGGAGCACTCTACTGATTTGCTGGCAATCTAACGACATCAACAGCATTGTTTTGTTTCCAGGACAACGTGAAAGCTTCTTTTTACAGATCAAAATTATATCTGGGGTGGGGGGGGGGGTGATTGAAAATAGGATTTACCAAATGATTCGGTACTAAGAAGTGGATATTAAAGAGTTGGATGGTCCTGTAAAAGAGGAGACCGTTTCATAGTAGTCCAAACGTAAAATCTCTCTCCCGGAACCCCTTGTTCCTCTTTTTGCTTCCAGTTTGCTTCCACCACCCGCGCGGGCCGGAGCAGCCCGCAATCCCACTGACATTACTCGCAAGCAAGCAGGCAAGCTCGCCATGGGTCGCTCCCAGCCTGGCCTCGGGGCGCCACCCCCGGGCGTCCAGAGCTGGGAAATTTGGCTCGTGTGGCCGCCCGCCTGCAACGGTGACCCAGCTAGCAGGTTGGCGGAGCCAGGGGGTCGCCAGGGATCAATGCCGGCCCGCCAGTCTCCCCGCACCCAGGGTGCTGCGAGCCACGCTTTCCTCCGCATGAATCAGAAGCAGGGTCCCACAAAGGGACCATGGAGACCCGTGGCGGTGGAGGCACTTCCCGGCGACCCTGGCCCTTTGCGCAGCCCGGGCGGGGTGCAGGCCCACTCGGCCAACGCCACCGTGTGGTATTCCTAAGGGATGGTGTTCCTCTAAGTTTATGCCTTCTTTGCAGGGAAAGGATCACGCTGATCTACATATAATCCCCTCCCTGGGGGACGGGCAACAGAAAAGTGGGTGAAGGGAGACATCGGATAGTGCAAGACATGAAAAAAATAATAACAATTTATAGATTATCAAGGGTTCATGAGGGAGGGAAGCAGGGGAAAAATGAGGAGCTGATACCAAGGCTCAAATAGAAAATGTTTTTGAGACTCATGATGGCAACAAATGTACAAATGTGCTTGACACAATGGATGGATGTCTGGATTGTGATAACAGTGTCCGAGCCCCCAAAAAATGATTTTTAAAAAAGAGGATTGTAGGAAGGCTTATTAACCACCTGAGATGTGCAGGTGACACACCTTGTTTGCTGAAAAGTGAGGGGGCACTTGCTGATGAAGATGAAGAATTGCAGTAGAACTTCATGGAGAGAAGCCCAAAGTACTCCCAAATGGACCAATAGGTAACATCATAATACATGGGGAAAGGTTGACATCGCCAAGGATTTCGTCTCACTTGAATCCACAATCAATGCTCCTGGAATCAGTAGCCCAGAGATCAAAAGGCACATTTCATTTGAGACATCTGCTGCACGAGGAGACCTTTTTGAAGTGTTGAAAAACAAGGATGTGACTTTGGGGACCGGGGTGCACCTGACCCAGGCCATGGAGTTTCAATGGCCTCGTATGCATACGAAAGTTGGGCGTTGACTCAGGAAGAGCAAGAAGAATGGGGGCATTTGAATTAAGGTGCTGGCAAAGAATGTTGAAAGAACCAACACATCTGTCTTCCAAGAAGTACAACCAGAATCTCCTTAGTAGCAAGAATGGCGAGACCTTGTCTTATCTACCTTGGACATGTGGTCAGGAGAGACCCGTCTCTAGAGAAGGACATCAGGCTTGACAGGGGCAGTGAAAAAGAGGAAGCTTCGGAAAGAGGCAGATTGACACAGTGGCTGCTTGTGAGAACAGCGCAGGACCGGGCAGTGCTTGGTTCTGCTGTACATAGGGTCACTGTTGGTCAGCACTGACTCGATGGTACCTCACAACAACAACATAAGTATGGGGGTTAGGATTACAGCACATATTTTGAGGGGGCACAAACCTTAGCCCTAGTTGCAAATGTCAATTATAAACCCAAAGCAACTTCTCCTGCATGTATCTTTTGTTCATATAAAGAGGTAACAGCATGTGACTTCATCACTATGGCTTCTGGGAAGATCTTCCCGAAGCATTTACACATGGGAATGATGGTTATGTTATTGTAAATGACCTTGTAGATCTCATTTGAAGCCCGGCTTTTATCCTTAAGTTCTCTGTGTTGGCCCGTTGTATTTCTGGATTCAGAAGGGAGGTCGGGACAGATCTGCTGTAAGAAGGGGCGTGGAGGTTCAGGGTGAGCTGGGTCCTGCCAAGGGACGGCAGCAGGAGGCTGCTCCTGGTCTTTGTGATGGGAAGCCTGGCCGCCCTCTGCTGGTACTTGTTCCTTCTTCAGTGGAGGTCCCGGGCTTGCCTGTGGCTCCCCATCCCACACCATGAGTGCACCGCTCATGCCTACTTTACCAGAGAGGCTCTGGAAGGAGAGCGCCGGGATGCAAGTCACCCTTGGAGGGAAAGAAAAGTTCCAGGAAATAGCTCACTGCTATCAGTTCTCCCTGGAGCTTGCTCTGTGATGGTGAACAAGTCACTTCCTCCCTCTGGGCCTTCATCTGGTAACCAGGGGCTGATGTAACCAGTATTTTAGTCTGGTAAATGCAATGGGCCCCCTGCTTGCCACGTATAGTGCATTTCTAGCATCGCACTTAGTCTGGGGGCTGGTGGGTACCACTTTCCAGGGAGACAGAGCCAGAGGCTCAACCCTCAGACTCCAGGGCAGTCAGAGTCTGTGTACACCATCTGACCACAGCCTTCTCCTCACACGCAGGTGGGAATACTAAATCCTCTAGCCCTGGATGTGATCCTGTGGCAGTCACCTAATCTGGTGTCCATTTAAGGATTAAGAGTGTAAGGGTGGAGTCTAGACTGACAATCTGGAGATAGCCAATGAGACTTCTGTGTGGGCATGGCCTTCTCCTGAGAATTAAGGGAAATCTGGAGGTGGAAGACACCTCTCTCTCTCTGCTACTCTCTGGGAGACATTGAAGAAGACAAGTCACAGGGATGCAGCCAGACCTCAGAAGCTGGAGAAGCCACAGAGGGACCCCTGCCAGCCCTGAGATGTTTCCAATGACACTGGATCCAAAGACTTTCTACCCACTGACCTGTGATCTTCTGCATTCGGCGTCATTGCCTGTGTTTCGTGAGGACTTTATAGATTGATATCGGAAATATGGACTAATATCGGCCTTATGAACTTGATCTGGACTGGGTTGGGATGTTTTCGCAGTGTTCAATTGCTCACGTATATAAATCTCTTTCTTATACACATATGTGTGTCCATGGATTTGTTTCTCTAGTCTACCCGGACTAACACAGCTCCTGTTTAGAAATAGCTTTTTCTTTGTTGTGTTAATGAGGTCCCGAGCAGGAGTAGCGTGGTGGATGATTACACGTTGGGCTGTTAGCTGCAAGGTCAGCAGCACTGGAAACCACCAGTCATTCTGCGGGAGAAAGACTAAGCTCTCTTTTCTGTAAAGGGATACCATCTTGGAACCCCCTGGGAGTAGTCTACTGGGTCTTCTAGGGTGGCCATGAGCCAAAACCAACTTGATGGCAGTGAGTTTGGTTTGGGGTTAGTATCAGTATAGGTTGTGTCCTAAGCCACAACTGCTGAGTTTGTTTTAAGGTACAAAACAGACCTCAATCTCACATTTGGCTTAAGGAGGACATTTATTAAGTCTTCAGTGGGAGAGAGGCA
The DNA here is from genome assembly GCF_050624435.1 of Tenrec ecaudatus. Lineage (NCBI taxonomy): Eukaryota > Metazoa > Chordata > Mammalia > Afrosoricida > Tenrecidae > Tenrec > Tenrec ecaudatus. Next base: position 37,389,357 of record NC_134537.1, on the reverse strand, counting down.
AGACAGAGATAAAGATACATCATGCGGATGAGGGAGACCTTTGGCACAAGGCCAAAATGGTGTCCAAGGATTTAGACGGGATGCTAGTTAAACTAGGCCTGGAACACTGGAAATTGCCAAAAAATCACGACTGGTGACAGAGCAATGCATCGCAGTTTCAGTAGGTGAGAAGCGGGACTGGGACACACCCACTATGGTAGATTGAAGAGCTCACAAGATTGGCCCAGGGCCTTCTGGTTCAAGCAGTCAGGACATGATGGGTGGGGCAGGACTCAGAACTGTGACCCTTTACGTATTTTGCACATCTTGTCAGGAGAGACCAGTTTCTGGAAAAAAACGTCATGATTGGTAAAATAGAGGGTTAGCAAAAAAGAGGAAGAAAGACCCTAGATATGATGGATGGACTCAGGGGCTGCAGCGCTGGGCTCAGATATAGCAATGACAAGGGTGGCCCAGGGCCAGGCAGTGTTTTGTTCTGCTGTACATGGGGGTTCTAAGAGTCATAATTCACTCAGTGACACCTACCAATGTAGCAGTAACAATAGCATGTAACAATGTAGCAGCAATATGTATGAGTATACAATTCAGTGTAAGTGAAAAAGAGGCATTGCTTTTAAGTTGATTTTTAAAAAACAGTTTATTGGGAGCTCATACAACTCTTATCACAATCCAGACATCCATCCATTGTGTCAAGCACACTTGCACATTTGTTGCCATTATCATTTTTAAAACATTTTCTTTCTATTTGCGTCCTTGGTATCAGCTTCTCATTTCCTCCCTCCCTCTCCCATCCTTCCTCCCTCGTAAACCCTGGATAATTTATAAATTAGTATTTTTTCATGTCTTACACTGACCGATGTCTCCCTTCACCCACTTTTCTGTTGTCTGTCCCCAGGGAGGGGTTATAAATAGATCACTGTGATCAGTTCTCCCTTTCTCTCTCTCCCTTCTACCCCTCCCCCCAACTTTCCCTTACCTTTCTAGTATCGCTACTCTCATTATTGGTCCTGAGGGTTTTATCTGTCCTGGATTCCCTGTGTTTCCAGCTATTATCTGTACCAGTGTACATCCTCTGGTCTAGCTGGATTTATAGTATATAATTGGGATCATGATAGTGTGGGGGAGGAAGCATTAAAGAACTAGAGGAATGTTTTATGTTTCATCGCTGCTATACTGCACCCTGACTGGCTCATCTCCTCCCCATGACCCTTCTGTAAGGGGATGTCCAGTTGTCTATAGATGTGCTTTGGGTCTCCACTCTGCAAACCCTCTCATTCACAATGGTATGATGTTTTTGTTCTGGGTATTTCATGTCTGATACCTGATCCCATCGACACCTCATGATCACACAGGCTGGTGTGCTTCTCCCATGTGGGCTTTGTTGCTTCTCAGCTAGATTGCCGCTTGTTTATCTTCAAGCCTTTAAGATCCCAGACACTCTTTTGATAGCTGGGCACCATCAACTTTCTTCACCACATTTCCTTATGCACCCACTTTGTCTTCAGTGAGTGTGTTGATCATGGGATGCCAGCTTAACAGAACAAAGTGTTCTTGCATTGAAGGAGTGCTTGAGTAGAGGCCCAATGTCCATCTGCTATCTTAAAACTAAACCTATATGCACATAGATCTATTTCCCCATCGTCATATATAAATATGTTTACATATGTACATACCTGTATTTAGACCTCTATAAATACCCTTTGCCTCCTAGTTCTTTCCTCTATTTCCTTTTAATTTCTTCTTGTCCCACTATCATGTTCAGTCTTCATTTGGGTTTTAGTAATTCCTCTCGGTTACATTGCCCTTGATCAAGGCCTCCTACACCCACCTTACCATTGATTTTATATCACTTGCTGTTCCCTTGTCTCTGGGTTTGTTAACACCACTTCCTTTCCCCCACCTACCCCATGTCCCCCTTCGGAACCGTCAATCTCATTTTCTCCTCCAGATTGTTTTCCCACCTATCTTATCTAGCTAAACCTGCAGAGATAATAATATGCACACAAAAAAACAAAGCAACAAAACAACAACAACATAAATCGAACAACAGAAAAATGAAAAGCCTATAAATAGTTCAAGGTCAGTTTGTTGATCTTTAGGAGTGTTTTATGGTCGAGTCTGATGGGGTGCCACATCCTGATCCCAAAGTCTGTTTGGTATTCCTTGGGGACTTTGTTGCTCTGCTCCCCTTGCTGTTCTGTTGCATGTCCTTAGTGTTTCTCCTCGGTGTGGTGGGGACAGATAGGGTGCAATTCCTGCACTGTGTCTCCCGTGTTGTGTTCCATAGCGCTTTGGGTCAGTGAGAGGCATCATGTTTCCTAGTGGGGCAGGCCCTTTGGTCTTCTCTGTGCATTGGCTGCTCTGAGCAGGAATATTGTCCTCAGGGCTTGGTGGGCCAGGATGTGCTCCACTCTCCCTCTTCCTTCATTTGCTCCTGTGTGCTCTGATGAGACATGTCCCACTCCCTGTAGCTTCAGTGCTGCCTTCTAAAGTGAGTTCTTCTGTGGGGAGGGCAACTGTCCACGTAGTTGGGATTGGTGGCTTTTCAATTTTTAACTAAAAAACATTTACATAAACTTGTTACATGAAAATATGTGCTCTGTGGTAATTACATCATCTGTTGTCATTTTGAGACTTAAGAGCGAAGGGATGGAGTTTAGCCTGTCAACCAGGTTGCAGTTTGATAACCTCTTTTGGAAGTGCTAAGGAGATAAATAGCTCACTGGAGGCAGGACACATACTTCTTCCCTGCAAGACATTCCTTCTGAGAAGACACAGAGAGCTATGCTAGAGCCCTGGGACTGAAGAAGCCATGTGGTGACCCCTACCAGTGCTGAGATGCTGCTACTGACACTGGATCAGCAAGACTTTCCACCCACTGGCCTGTGATCTTCCTGCATTTGGTGTCAATGCCTGTGTTACGTGAATCTGAAGAGGAATTTATAGATTGGTTTCAGACATATGGGCTAATATCAGACTTATGGACTTGATATAGCCTGGGCTGGAGATATTTTATCAATATTCAATTGTTCTTGTATATAAAGCTCTTCTTATACACATCTGAGTGTCTCCCTGGATTTGTTTCTCCAGTCTACTCAGACTAACACATGCTCCAATAATTAAATTGGCTACAAGTTAGCTTAAAGCAAAGAGTTCGTAGATTAATCCTAAGTGCAAAGCACTGGTAGAAATTTGAATGTTTTACCTAAAATAGAGATGAACTTATAACCTATGCTGTGTGGCAATTTGCTCACTAACAACAAGAAAATTAATTTCTAAGTAATCTCTTACTAAAAATGTATTTCCTTTATATGTTCTATATATTTTATGTATATCATATATATTCCCATATAGGATTATTGAATGTTGAACTTATAACTATTTTTTAAAAAGAGCTATGCGATCTCACTCCTGTTCATTAAGGACACACCCAGGCAAGCCTTTAGGGAAGGCTGCCCTCCTGGGGCTGACTGGGGAGGGGGAAGATCATCTTTCCGATGCACTCTGCCTGAGGGCAGGATGGTTCTCAGTGCAAGGGTTTCAGTGGGGACCCTGACAATGGAGTTTGGGTTTTCACTTTCTTCCATAGCCTTCTTCAAACAGGGTGCTCCGAACTGAAGCTCGAATATATCTATGAAAAGAGCAGAGTGGATGCCGAAGGGAGCAAGGGGTGGGTGAAGACAGACCCACAAAAGGACTGACAAGGCACGGGGAACTCGGGCAAGGGCTACCTGCGCTGGAAGAGAGCTTTCCTGAGAGTCAGAGCCCAGCATTTAGACTTCTAGACTCAACATGGGGGAGTCATGGTCTTTGTGTTACAGCGACATAAAGAAATCAAGACACTCTTCCCTCTGAGCTGCCTCTGCCCCCTCCCTGCCCACTGGTTGCATCCAGTGCTGTCACCTTACCCCCTCCTGGTGCAGCCCTGCCTTCCCTGGTGGCTCAGACTGTCCAAAAACCCTCTTTCTGACATTCCTAGCTGACCTTGAGCAAGTGCGCAGCACTTGTGTGGAACTGAGAGCAGTGGGTTAGCCTTTGTTTCTTGTTTCTGGAAAGAGCTCTCAGAACCCGGCAGCAATCCAAGTTCCTCTTTGTTGTCTAAACTAGCCAGGCAACACTTAAGCACATGCAAATGAAGAGGGCTCCTTCTTGATGCAAAACGCAGAAAATTAGGGTGACGTGTTGGAGCCATTCATGCATATTCATTGACTCATGCATATGTATTAAGGTTCTAGTTTTACATACACACACATTAAGGTCCCAATGGCTGAATCTCTGAATGTTGGAGCTCTCTTTTTGAGGCTTCCTAATTGCTTGGTGACACTGTTGACTAAGTGTTGGATTGCTAACCCTAAGGTCAGCAGTTCAAACCCATTGGCCACTCCACAGGGGAAAGTTGAACCTCAGAAACCATATGTCGGATCCCTATGAGTCAGAATTGACTGGGCACCCGTGGGTTTGTTTTTTAGTTTTAGTTGCTTACTGAGTACTCTTTCTGGCCTTTGATTCTGTAGGAAGGTACTGAGGGTTAGGCGAAAGACCATCACATCTGGAAGCAAACTCTTTGATGCATTGTATTGTGGGATACAAAGTCAAAAAAGGCATCTAACCTAAAGGGCCATGGCTGAGCTAATTCTAAGGCCCCACTTTGGACATGTTGTCAGGAGAGACCAATCCCTGGGAAAGGGCCTCATGCTTGCTAAAGTAGAGGGGCAGCAAAAAAGAGGAAGGCCCTCAAGGAGGGTGATGGACAAGAAGACCCAGTGAGTTCTGGGAGAACATCAAGAACATCATACGTGAAGAAAGCGAAAGATCATCGAAAGGAAGAAGATGTGAAAATGGACGCCAGAAGAGACTCTGAAACTTGCTGTCCATCACAGAGTCACTAAGGAAAATGGAAGAAATGACAAAATAAAAGAACAGAAGATTTCAAAGGGCAGCTCAGTAAGACAAAGTAAAATATTATATTAAATAATGCAAAGACCTAGAGCTAGGAAACCAAAAAGGAAGAGCGTGCTCAGCATATCTCAAACTGAAAGAGCTAAAGAAAAATTCAAACCCCAAGTTGCAATATTGAGAGATTCTATAGACAAAGCACTGAATAATGCAGGAGGCATCCAAAGACTATAGAAAGAACATACAGTCGCTATACCAAAAAGAACCAGTCCGACCCACATTGCAAGAGGTAGCGTGTGATCAACAACTGATGGCTGCATATGATCAAGAACCAGTGGGACTGAAGGAAAAAGTCTAAGCTGCACTGAAAGTATTAGCCAAAAGCAAGGTTCCAGGAATCGACAAAATACCTGTTGAAATGTTTCAACAAGCTAATGAAAAACTGGAAGCACTTACTTGTCTATGCCAGGAGATGTGGAATTCAGCTACTTGACCAACTAACTGGTTGGAAGAGATCCGTATTTGTACCCATCTCAAAGAACGATAACCCAACAGAACACTGCAATTATAGAACAATATCACTGATATCACATGCAAGTAAAACTTTGCTGAAGATCATGCAACAATGGTTGCAGCAGTACACGGACAAGGAGCTCAGAACATTCAGGCTGAATTCAGAAGAGGAGGCGGAACCAAAGCTAGCATTGTTGATGTCAGATGAATCTTGGCTCAAAGCAAAGAATACCAGAAAGAGGCTTCCTTGTGTTTCGTTGACTGAGTAAAGGCATTAGACTGTGTGGATCATAGCAGATCATGAATAGCCTTGAGCAAAGTGGACATTCCAGAACACTTCACTGGGCTCTTGCAGGATCTATTCATGGATCCAGAGGTAGGTGTGTGGACAGAATAAGGGAACACTGCACGGTTTCAGACCAGACAAGGTGCATGTCAGTGTTGTATCCTCTCGCCATACGTATTCAATGTGTATGCTGAGCGCATAATCTGAGAAATTAATTGGATTATATGAAGAAGAATTCAGCATCTGAATTAGAGGAAAGCTTATTAACAAGCTGATGTATGCAGACAAGACAACCTCACTTGCTGAAAGCGAGGAGGACCTGAAGCACTTGCCGATGAATATCGAGGACTGCAGCCTTCAGTGTGCATTCCAGCTCAATGTAAGGAAGACCACAATTCTCACAGCAAGACCAGTAGGTAACATCATGATAAATGGAAACAAGCGAAGTTGCCAAGGAATTAACCTTGCTTGGGTGCTCAATCGATGCTCATGGCAGCAGCAGTCAAGAGATCAAAGGATGCATTGCACTGGGTGAATCTGCTGCACCAGACCTCTTTAAAGTGTTGAAGAGTGAGGATGCTATTTTGAGGTCTTAGGTGCATCTGACCCAAGCCATGGTGTTTTCCTTTGCCTCATGTGCAGGTGAAAGTTGGACAGGGACTAGGGAAGACTGACGAAAAATTGATGCATTTTAATCATGGTGCTGGCAAAGAATATTGAAAGTCCCATGGACTGCCAAAAGCACGAACAAATCTGTCTTGGAAGTCCGACCAGAATTTCCTTAGAAGATGGTGCGACTTCATTGCACATATTTGAGACGTGTTGTCAGGAGAGACCCGTCCCTGGGAAAGGACATCATGCTGGGTAGAGCAGAGGGGCAGCTCCAAAGAGGCACGTCCTGGACAAGATGCATGGACACGGGCTTAAGCATGAGAACAATCGTGAATCGGTGGCAGGACTGCCTGGTGTCTTGTTCTGGTGGGCAGGTGGTTGCTGTGAAGGGGAAATGACCCAGTAGCGGCGACTGTGGAGTCTCATGCGTGGGAACCAACTCAGAGGTACTAACAACCAGAACAAATGGCCACAAACTCTTAACTATCACAGTAGCACAAACAATTTGTTCTCTACTGTTGACCTAAGGTTAGTAGTTTGAACGCCCCAAGCGAAAGAACAGCCTGGCTGTCTGCTCTGGTACATGCGTGACAACTATGCCATCTGGGCATTAAAGACTACCTCCCCATCCCTGCCAAGGCTGTCCAACCCCGTGGGTTGGACAGAGGATCTTCCACACAGTGTGCAGCCATCCTGGGATGGGGAGTGAGGCTGGAGCCACCCTGGATGCGCTGGCTGCCCTGCGGGCTCATCCCCCAGGGCAGCACTCTTGCCGCCCACTACCCGACTCTGGTGGGTGATCTTGGTGGTGACCCCACACACTATAGCAACCAGCACCAGGGGCCCCATGGACCAGGACGTATTCTCCATGGCTGCCCTGCGTCTCTCAGGCCCTGGCTCCTTAGCCACAGGTCCTTTTCAAAGGGGCTGGAGGCAGCCATTGCCTCATCTCCTTCCCGAGGCAGGGGGATGGACGGAGAGACTTGTGGAGAGCTTTCCCTGTGAAGACTCATTATTAACGCCAAGTGGTGTGCCCGTCAAACATGCGCTGGACCCCTAGTTCCTACTTATCCATGTCGATGTGATTCTGTTTGAGAATGGGGGTCTTTCTCAGCATAGCAATGAGGCCATCCATGCAGGGGTGCCCCAAACTAACCACTGAGCTATAAACAGGGCAGATTGGACCCAGAGATATACCAATGGGGAGGGGAAGGGCACGGGTGCCCCATGGAGGTCAGCTAGGAATCCAGAATGCCAGCGAGGGGCCGTGGGAGCTGAAAAGACAAGGCTAAAGATACTCCTTCTCCCAGGCACCGCTGCCTGTGCCAGCACCCAGCGCCCCCTTCCACGGGCATTTCTGAGACCCCATGGCATTCTCCGGGGAGGGGACTCTGGGCAACCAAGGGCACTTGAGTGTCCGTGAGCCCTGGAGGAAGTGGCTATGTTCAAAGGATTAACAACTTTCAACCAAAGAAAGAAAGGGCAAGCGGGTAGGGGTCGAGGGGTGAGTGGGATGGTGCCCTCAAGCCCCCCCCCCAGGCTGCATCTTGTGCCAGTTTCACAAGGGACCATGGGCATCATTGACACGTCCCAGCCCAGCAGGGCTCCTAGTGAGGTGTGGTGGAGTGGGGGCCAATGCTGGAAGCCCAGGGTTTAGGGATGGTTTTCTAATTAAATTGATCCTAATGAGGGTGGGAGGTTGGGGGGTGGGGCGGTGGGGCACTGCAGCTGGTTGCTTTCCTGCGTGCCACGCCATTCTCCTCTAAGGAGGGCCCAAAGGCACCCTCTCAGGGTAGTGTGCTGGGCACCTGTGTGGCACTTGAAGACAACCTCAGCTGAACCTGCCCATGAGGCCATGCTTCAAGATCAACCTCTGGGCCTGGGAGAGACTGCTGCTTTACCAGAGAGACAGCACGGGGAGGACAGGGCCGACACAGGCCAGGAAAGGACTGGGAGTCACAGATCTCCAGGCATAGTGAGGGGGATACTCAGATCCCATCATTCCTAGGGGAAGGAGTGAGAGACGTGTTGACCTCCTGGCTCATGGCTGCCTTTCCCTGCCCCCTTGTGTGGCCGGCACACATGTTGCCACTCCCAGGACCCCCAAACATTGCCATGCCAGCACCCTCCTGGAGCAGGAATGCCCACATGGCCCCAGTTCTACCTGAGGGGGATGGGTTTTTATCTTGTCTTTGTCCTGTCAAGATTCAATAAAGGGGTTGCTATAAGATATACTTGAATGTTGGGGGGGGAGGGCGGAGTTAGCTCCTGGGCCAGAGATACGGTTATCATTCCATGAGAAGAACATTGACAAAAACTCTAGGTGGTTTAATTCAACTGTAGAGTGGAGTCATATGAGCCCACAGCTAAACTCTGAAAGGTTGGCGGTTCAAACTGGCCAGAGAGGCACCTCTGCAGAAAGGCCTGGTGATCTCCTTTTGGGAAGTCGGCACTGGCTACCCCCGGAGCACAGTCAGCCTCCTAGGACACGCATGGGACCCCAGGAGTGGTTTTGCTGTGGTCTGGGTGGAACCCTATGACCATTTTATTTAGGTAAATTCCCTCACAGAGAAGGAGAAGCTAAGGTCATTCAGATGGGTGGTTTCTAGGGCGGTGAGGTGGCTGAGACAAATAAGGCTTAAGAACAAACTGCAGGAATCACATGGCTGCCACTTGATGCCGCATGAGAGAAGGGCACCATGCTTGGTAAAGCAGAGGGACAGAAAACCCTGGGCAAGGTGGATGGACACCGTGGCTGGAACAGGGGCCTCACACATGACAATTGTGAGATGGCTCAGGACTGGGCAGTGTTTCGTTCAGAGGGTCACTGTGTTAGTCTGGGTACTTTAGAGAAACAAATCCACAGAAACTCATGTATAAGAGAGAGTTTTATATAAAGGTTAAGTGCACATCAAGAAAACATCCCAACCCAGTGCCGCCCAAGCCCACAAGTCCAACATTAACCCATATGTCCAACACCAATCCACAAAGTCCTCCTCCATCTCACAAAACAGACGCAATGATGCCAACTGCAGGAGGAAAGCCGAGTCAGTGAATGTGTAAGCATCTCAGCGCTGGCAGGGGTCTCCACACGGCTGCTCCAGCACCCAGGGATGCATCGGGGCAGGTCCATGCAGCTTCTCCTTGGGGATATCTTGCAGGAAGTGAGCCTTGCTAGTTGAAGCAGGAACTGGCTAATGCAGCTGTACCCTGGTCCAACCATCAGAAAGCAAGAGACCCAAGAACTAGAAAGGCAAGGCTCACCGAGCCATTTATCCCTCCATTAACCCCACCTGTGTGTATCGTCCAGGTTGGCACAATCAACTCGCTCCCTCAGGCACTATGAGCTGGAACAAAAACCTACTAGCAGCAGGGACAGGCACTTGATGGCGGGGCAAAAGAAGTATAAACAGTTGAGCCTCCGAAGCATTTGGCTTGTTCTCAGCTGCATTGCAAAGCCACAGAGGTAGGCTTCTGGGGGGTGGAGGTGGGTCGGGGTGGGGGAGCAGCCTGGGCCATCAGTGGGAGAGAAGGGCAGCCAGGTCAGATCACCTTTGAGTGACAAGGAATAAGGAAGTGTTCTGACAGGACATGAGGCCTGTCCCTGGAAAGAGCCGGCTGTGCCCCCAGGGACACTCAGGGCTGGGACTGGGTCACAGGCAGAAGCCTGCCTGCCAAGCTGTCATTAGAGGAGATTGATGGGGGCCAGAGCATGTGGGTTTCAGGGGTGGCGGGCAGGGCTGTTGGTGACAGACTCATTGCTGTTATTTATGGCGCATGGGGGCTTCAGCTTCATGTAAGCTGACCTGGCTGCCGCTCTGCCTGTGCTTTCTCCCTCCCCATCCCTCAGCTTGAGGGCCGCCAGCCTTGAAGGCAGTGACCAGATGGAGGAGGTGCCGAGGTAGACTCCAGGACCCATCCTGACCCTGAGATCTCCCTCCCATGGCCATGTACTCACATGCCCTAGGGGTACTGGGGAGGCAGATGTCGCAGAGCAGAGCTAATGGCAAGTAGTGTCCTAGACAGCAAATCATCCCACAGCCGTTCTGTGGAATTGGCTTGGGAAGGTTGGAAAGTGTATGGATGGGCTGTTTGTTTTTGCGCTGTGGGTCAGCGTCTATGTTTCAACTGGCCACAGACCATTGCTGTCACCTGATTCTACCTCCTGGTGACCCCACGCGTGTGATGGTTTTTCTGAAGTCAATAGTGGGACTGCATGTTGGGATGGTTGAGCACAACTATAGCCCCATCTGACTCACCTGAGCATCCTCCACTCCCGCCCAGGGGCTGGTTCAGCTGACCTCCAGGTACACGTGCAGCCTGCTTAGGCAGGGCCCACGTGACAGTGGTCAGAGAAAAGAGTGATATGCTGTCAGAAGTCCCGGGGCAGAGGCGTGTGTGACCACTCCCTTTAGTGAGTCCATGTGGACTCATAGCGACCCGATGGGACGGGGCAGAACTGTCCCTGTGAGTTTCTGAGAAGTCCTGTCTTCTCCGAGTGGCTGGTGGTTTCATAACCCACGACACCACTGGGCCTCCCTCCTTAACCCCAGCCTGGTCTGTGAGCAGCGAAACCAAGCAGGAGGCACCAAAGTGCCACACTGGACTGCTCGTGCCAAGGTCGGCAGTTCGATTCTGAACTGCAGCCTACAGAGTAGACCTGCACGCCACAGGGGTCTCAGGCCTTGGACTTTTGGGAAGCAGATCCCAGGCTTCTCTCCCGCGTCACCTCTGGGCATCTGGGAGTTCACTGTGTCTCCATCCAGCCCCCGTCTACCGAGATGCCCACACCCTCGGCTGTGTGGCACAGTGGGCAAGTAGGTGCAGGCTGGATCGAATGCTCTATCTGTGGGACTTCGCAGGGCAAGTTCACCACACCGATAGGACAATTGCCACAACACAAGTGTAGTGAGCGTGTCTCACGGGGGATGGGGGGCCCTGGGAGGGGTCCTGAGAGCACCCTGGACAGCGGGGCTGCCTGGGAGAGTGTTGCGCCAACCAGGCAGTGGGTGCTCTGGGGGATGGTCAGCAGACAAGGAACCGTGCATCATTTTATTGTTAAAACAAAAGTAGACTCATGGGCATTGAACCAAGTCTGACTCACAGTGGCCTTATAGGATGGGGCAGGACTGTCCCTGTGGGCTTCCCAGCCTGTCACTCTCCTCGGGAGGAGAAAGGCTCGTCTTTCTCCTGAAGGGCGGCTGGTGGTTTGGGGATGCTGGCCTTGCAGGCGCTTTCCTTAGTCTCTTATGTTTCTCGGTTTGCTCATTGGAAATCAAGTGAGTGAACACGGCAACCGTTTCTTTCCTGGTATTTTATGTTCAGGAAGGAGCCTCAGTTGCTCGGGGTTAAAGTGCTGGGCTGCTGCCTCACAGGCGGGCATGGGACCCACCAGCTCTCAGAGAGAGGAAGGGGTGGTGGTCTGCCTCCGTATTGAGCCCATGGGGTGACCCCCTCAGTCCTGTAGAGCCACTCTGAGTGTTATGGTGGTGGTGGGGCGGTCTTTGATGCGGCCACCCCTCCCTCTGGCTCCGTTCCCAGAAAGCTGCCTGCCCCGTGCTTCTGCAGAGCCAGGCTGGGCCCCCAGACTCACAGGGCTGTGAGTCTTCCCCAGGGCCAGAGAGGGCCCCAGGGAAATGGGTGAAGGGCTCAGCTCACGACGTATCAGCAGAGGAGGGCCCAGAACCTGATGGAGAGAGGTGGCCAAAGCCTGTGGGTGAGAGGCCTCCACGCCCATTCTCCCCAGCCCCTCGCTGCCCCAAGTAAGTGACTGCCACTGACCATGCTTCTTGCTGTGCTGGGTTAATACCCCAGGGCACACTGAGGGCAGCCAGGCTCTACTTAGGGTCCCACTGGCTACTCTGCTTTCTCAACCATTTGAAATATAGATGGCTAGTCACCAAGAGCATGGGCAGAGAAACCCCACGGCAATTAGCTTTCAAGCACAGGACTCAGCAGCAGGGAGATGCTCCCCCCCCCCCGCCCGCCCCATCTCCTGTATGCGCACAGAACCTCAGGACGTCCTGTGTATCCCAAGGAGGGTTGCCGAGAACCACCAGACACTAGAAGGATGGGAGAGAGGGTCTTCCCTAAGTCTTTCAGAGAATGCATGCACAGTTCTGTTGGTACCTTGAACTTGGACCTGTAGCCTCCTGGATTGTGAGGCAAGGCGCTTCTGTTGTTTTAAGCCTCTGCTCTGTAGAACTTGGTCAGGGCCACCCTGGGGCACTGCCGCATGGCATGCTGGTCTTGTGTAGATGTTCTCACAGCATAGAGAGCACTCCCACCTCATTCTGATTCTCACCATGGGCCAGGTATGCACTCTGCTTTCATATGGGAAACCAGGACCCAGAGAGCATCATTTGCTTGCCCCAAACCACACAGCCAGGTAGCTTAAGAATTGGGCTTCCACACAGCCCTCAAAGTCCCCCCAGCGTCTTTTCCCCTCACTGGGGGGTTATGGTTCGGGCTGGTGTCACCCCCCAGACTCAGAGCAGAGAGCGTGCCTCAGGCCAAAAAGAGAAGTTCTCCTTTGCAGGCCACATCCTCCCGTCTTAAAGATTCCGCCTAAGCCTAACCCTAACCCAGTGGTTCTTTCTCAACCTGCCCAATGCCGTGACCCTTTCATACAGTTCCTCATGTTGTGGTGACCCCCAACTATAACATTATTTTTGTTGCTACTTCATAACTGTCATTTTGCTACTGTTATGAACTGGCGACCCCTGTAAATGGGTAGTTCAACCCCCAAAGGGGTTGCGACCCACAGGTTGAGAACCACTGCGGCCTAACCCTAACCCTAGCCTGCCAGGTCTCTCAGTCCTGGGAGGCACCTCATCTTTCTCCTTGGCCCGCCTCAGCAGCTCCCTCTAGTGTCTATGCATGGCATTGGCCTGCTGGCTCCCTCTTCCCCATCCTGCACATTTCCCAGATGCCTTGCTCCCTGGGTGTCCAGGGGGTGTTGCTTGGTCAGTAAGCTGGAACTTGAGCAGGGGGAGGGCGTTTCTCCCCATGTGCTGGCTCTGGGCAGTATCTCTAGCACCGGCTGGGTCTCCTCCCAGGCTGCAGTGCCCGTGGATAGACCTGTTCTGGTTTCTATCTGGACAGGTAACTCCTGGCCCCCCCTTTTGGTCCCCTGCAGCTCCAGTGGCAGAGTGGCTACCCACTGGGCTGCATACCACAGGCCAGCTGCTCAAAACCATCAGCCGGTCATTAGGGGAGAATCATTCCCATCTCAGAGACCCACGGGGGCAGTTCTACCCTGTCCTACAGGGTTGCAATGAGTTAGACTTGATACAAAGGCAGTGACTGTGGTTTGAGTTGTTTATTTTTATTGACTGAGTTCATCTACATGGTGGCAGTGATTGCCTTCCAATGCTAACCTCTAGGCTGCCTCATCTGGCTTCTCAGCTTGGACGTCAACTGTGCAACCAATTCCCTGTATTAAACTCTCTGTTTGATGGACTAGTGGGGTCCCTGCTGCCTGACTGGGCCCCTGATTGGCATAAGATACCAGCATCACCTTCCCACCAGTGCTCTGAGCCATGGTTGATGTCCCCTCTTCCCACAGAGTCACCAAGTCAGAAGAGGGGGCCTCTGGAACATCTCTTGGGTCCAGCCCAACCCTTCCTTTCCATGGCTGCAGCCTTGGTCAAGTCTTATAATCTCTGGTCTGATGGAGCCACAGCCTCCCGCAGGGGCTCCCTGCCAGCCGCCCACCCCCCTCCTGCCCCCACCAGCTGCCTGGGTATTGTCCTGGCATGCTAACCCAATCCTGCCATGCTGTAGAGCAGGTGCCTGTAGTGTAAGCCAGTCTTTCCCACCTGGTCTCTCCAGCCAGGAGCCCCCCTCCTCACACTGCCCCTGTCCCCCAACCCCCATAGCCCCAGCAACACCATGCAACAGGCATGCCCCCACTTCCTCTCCCTTGACTACCCTTTCTTCTTTACTACCTTGTCCCGCACGGTTAAGTGTTTGCCTAGTCACTAGATGAAATGCGGCCTGTGCAAACATACCCAGAGGAACCTTGGTAGAAAGGTCTCGTGATCTGCTCCCCAAAGGTCACAGCCTTGAAACCCCAGGGAACCGGTCTACTCTGCACACACGGGGTCACCCTGAGTCAGAAGCCACTCAACTTCAGCCAGCGTCAGCAGCCACAGGAAGTGCCAAGCCTTCACCCCAACAGCAGCAAACACTGGCTCTGGTGTAAGCATCGCTCACCATTCTGTGTTCCTCCCGCTGGCTCCTGCCCCCTTTATGGCCCTTCTTACAGGACATAGGAGCTCCAGGGCCGGACCCTGCCTGGACCCATGGTGAACTGCAGGTACCTAGCTCACCGCCTCGTCTTAGCCAGGAATTCGGCAAATGTTTGTTGGCTTGAATAGAAAGTGCTAGTTCAATTCAGCTAGACAGGCAGGCCCTGCCCCCTAGGCCCCCTCCCACTGGAACAATAAACCCCAGAGTTAGCAGACTCTCCTCTCCAAAAGCCAGGCCTGCCCTCCTCAGCACCATTCTAAACAAGCCGGGTTAATGTTTAATTTCAGTGTCTTTGTTTCCAGTGAAGCTGATAACAGCAATGTAACTAGGAATGCCAAGAAAGCAAGGCCCACTGGAGGAAAACACCCACCCACCCAGTCTGACAATTCCGTGCTGGCTGTTTTCCCAGAGTGTCTGGGGAAGGAGTGCAGGGGACAGAAAGGTGTCCTCGAGGTGATGGAGCCAGGCAAAGACGTCAGTGGTCATTTGTCTCACACACACACACACACACACACACACACACACACACACATACACACACCCCTCTCCAGGGCAAGGGGCTAGCAGGGCGGCCTGCACTGGATCTTACCTGATTCCACCTCCCCCAAACGCTCACCAGCAGTACTTTCTCATACCCTCACCCAGACGGCTGGCCTCCCAGTGGGCCTGGGTAAAGCGGGGCCTCATCACCTTTGAACTCCAGGTCCTCACCTCTGACTCAGAGCCCCCCCCCCCCCCAGGTTAGGCTCAGTGAGATCTCTCTTCCCCAGCTAGGCTAGCCTGCTACAAATCCCACCGCTACAAATCTCACAGCTGCCCTTCCAGCACAGGCAAGAGGGCTAGTGAGGAAGGAGCGGTGAGATCCCAACTCAGACAGGCTGGGGCTAGTGTCCAAGCTGCACCATGGCCCAGCGTGGGAGCCCAACAACCTTGGTGAAGCCCATTCCATTTCTCCAGCGTCTGCTCCCGGCAGACACCACTGACCTCCATGGACACCGAAACCCCCACAGTCCTGCGACACCTCTTTCGGGTCATGTATGCACATGCTTGTCTAGCCGCTCCAACAGCGCCTGTGGCTTGTCCTGGTTCCCGCAGGTGCCCTCAGCCTGGCTGCATGAGCACTGCACCTTTTGTGCCCTGGTCTTACACAGGAAGGAGCCCAACCCAAGGCCCAAACTCTCCGGCGAACCTCCCTGGCCGGGCACAGCGGCCCAAGAGAAAGTGACCACGTGCCGTAGCAGAGCTGAAGGCCAGCCCCTCTCTGGAACAGGATGCTCAGTGCCTGCCGCTGTTTCTGGCGCCTGTCTCTGCCCTGCGTGTCCCGAAGAATCATTACCAACAAGACCCGGGCAGGAGTCTCAACACGGAGTCAACGGCTGGCATGAAGCTGTCAAGCCTGGCGCTCCTGAGACTCTGTGCCCAGAGCCCCCCCCCACCCCCACCAATTAGCTGTTGCCACTCTCCTCCATCTCCAACCACACGTGCTGCCTCAGCACACTCCCGAGCAGCCAGGTGCAGCTGGCCTCCGTGGCCCCTGGAGTGGGGACACCTCCCTGGTGGGCTTCAAGGCACAAGTGCTGCCTTGTGGGGGAAGGAGGGAGTGTTATAGCAGTAAGATTTCAGGTAAGAGACTATGCAGTGTCCTTGTGCATTCGGCATTGGCCTGCTCACCGAAAGGTCAGCGGTTCAAACCCAGCAGCCACTCCACGGGACAAAGCTACGACTTTCTACTCCCGTAAAGAGTCGTCATCTCAGAACCCTGTGAGCTGGGATCCTCTTGATGGCTGTGGGTTTAGTCTGGGGACTGGGGAAACTGTTTAGGTATAGCCGGCAAAGTGCTTCTCTCTGGGAACCCCTCTGTTCACCGCATAGCAGGCGAATTTTCACTCTTCAGCCTAGGACCCTGGACAAGTTCCTCCCTTTCTCTTGGCCTCAGTTTCTCTCTTCCATTGGCCAAGAGCATTGGATCGGGTCGTCTTGAGCATCCCATCCAGCCCCCAGCCCCAGAGCACGTGGAGAGACAGAAAGAGGTCCTGGTGGCACACAATGCAGTGTGCTTGTGTGAACGCTGATGGCATGGTGCTGAGAGCATCTCAGCTCACTGCCGTCAAGCCTGTTCCCACTTACAGGACCCTGCAGGGCAGAGGACTGCCCTGGTGGGTTGCTGAGGCAACTCTTTATGGGTGTGAGCAGAGAGTCTCACTCTCTCCCATGAAGCAGCTGGGGAGCGCTCAGTGCAGACTTCCCTAAGCCTGGTGTTCACAGCAGCAGGTCTACACTTAAAGGTCACATGGACCACCCACAGCCTGTTAAAATGACCCAGTCGGTGGACCTGAGGGGTGGGGGTGGAGGGGCATGTTCACTGCAGCCAGATGCCAGGTAATGTGGATGTGATGGGGCCCTTGGGCCACACCTGCTGTAGTGAGCTCTGGGGCTCAAGGTGTGGTCCTGGGGCTGGCCCATTCCCACCACCTAGGAAGTTCTCACCAAATACCTGCTGCTGCTGCATTGGTTCTTACTCTCAGTGACCCATAGAACCCAGTCGTGCTGCCCATAGCGTCTCCTAGGCTGGAATTCTTTACAGAAAAAGCCTCATCGTTATCCTTTGGAGTGGCCGGCAGGCCTATCTTTAGTTAGCAGCTCCATGCTAAACCCACTGCACCACCATGGATCCTGGGAACATCTTCGAGATGCGTAATCAGGCTCTACTGCAGACCTGTTGCGTCAAGTCCTTGCTGGTGAACAAAGACTACAGCCTCAGTGTGGATTGCAACTCAATGGAAAGAAGACCGAAATCTTCATCACAGAAAACGGAAAAACGATTGATGTTTGTCTGCCCGCCGTCAACGCTCATGGCAGCAGAAGTCAAGAGATCAAACGGTGGGCTGCATTGGGTGAATGGGGTGCTGCACAAGCCCTCTTTAGAGTGTTGGGAAGCATGGGTGTTACTCTGAGGACTAAGTACACCTGACCCAAGCCATGCTATACCCAATCTCCTCATGTGCATGTGAAAGTTGGACATTAGAAGATGGAGGAAGAATCGGTGCGTTTTCATGATAGTGCTGGTAAAGAATATTGAAAGGACCATGGGGTCTCGAAAGAACAAGCACGACTTTGGACATGTTCTGAAGAGAGACCAGTCCCTGCAGGAGGACATCATTCCCGGCGAAGTGGAGGGGCAGCACCAACGAGCAAGACCCTCGGATCGACAGTGACTGCAACACAGGGCTCCAACGTAAGAACGGCCGTGCGGACCGCACGGGGCCGGCGGTGTTCTGTTCTGCGGTCCACAGGGTCGCTGAAAGTCCGTGCTGATAATTCACCCCAATCCGCTCTTAGATGCTCAGCCCGTGCTTTCCGGAAAGCGTCCTCCGGAGCGGGCACTAGGGCGCGCTGCTGCGCCGCCTGCGAGACTGGAGGGGCGCGGGTGCCCCGCCCGCGGCGGGAGAAGCTCCCCGCCTGGGAAGACCGCGGCACACGGCCACGGGGGCCGGCGCCTCCGGGAGCGGCTCCTGGCCAAGGCCTGCCCTTCCCGGAGCATCTGCACCTACTTAGTGCTGGCCGCGAGCCAGCCGCGCTCGACGCCGGGGAGGTGCTCCCGCTGGGGAAAGACGGCTGTCGGGTCTGCTCGACACAGGTTGCCCGACCTGGCGCCCTTACTGCCCCATCCTCCTGGAGCTGAGCTCCGGGGCCATGCTCCTCCGATGACCTGGGTGCCCCCCCTCCCCTCATTCCCACCTGAGTGGACCCCAGTCCCTTGACTGGGCTCTCTGGCCCTTCTCTGAAGGTCCCCGAATTGCCTCCAGAGTTCGGAGGTCAGATCGACAGGACAGGCGCCCACTTGTGTCTGTCTGCACCTGAGTCCTGAGCATCCATGTTCTGGCGCTGCGTGCACCCCATCTGAGCAGCAAATGTGCTCTTCATGAACGGAGGTGGAAGCAGAGGGAGTCAGGGATCCCTCTGCCAGGCGGACAGGACACAGGGACCTGGACAGCCCACAAGGGACAGTGAGTGTGTGCCCATGCTGGTCAGAGTGGGGGTTTCTGGGAGGCGAGGAGGGGGAGTGTCCTAATTCAAAACAAAACAAAAGTCTCCTTGTAGGGCGGGGCATTGGCCCTGTAGAGAAGACAGAGAGTCTCTCCCCAAGGCCTGTGGCAGCCTCCCTCCCCTGGGGTCTTTGCCCTGCCAGAACTCTGGCGCTGTCCACGCTCAGCTCCATTTGTGTAAGGCCCGCCAGCCCATCTAGCTGATCTTGTAGCATTGTGGTGTGAGCTTTCTTTTGGAGCAAGGATAAGGACGTTTGGACGCTGCTAGAGTGTTTGGCTGATGCCTGCCGGCCTTCTTTAGCTTCATCAGCTCATAATTCTAAGAAGAAGATGAGGTAATTCCGAGAAGCAGAAAACAGGCTTGATTTAGCTTCAAGCCCTGAATTTGGACACCTGACCTTTAAGGAGCATGATTGGCACAGGGGCTAAGATTTGGCTGTTAACTGAAGGTTGGCCAAGGCAGCCGCTCTATGTGAGAAAGCCCTATCTGCTCCTAGAAAGGTTAAACAGTAAACACTACCCACTGCTGTGGAGTGGATTCTGATGCATCGCGACATTACAGGACACAGGAGAGCCTCTCCTTAGGGCTTCTAAGACTGCACATCCTTACGAGAGAAGAGATGTCCTCATCCCATTCCCATTGGAGCAACTGGTGGGTTCGAACCATCAACCCTGCAGTTAGCAGACTAGTGCTTAGCATGCAGTGCCACTAGGGAAACCTCTCCTCGATCCCAGTGGGTCTTTATGAGTAAGAATCATAATGACCCTGAGTTTGGGTGCGTCTAACCCCGACTTCAAGTGCCCTTTCTAGGAGAGAAGTGGTAAAGTGAGACCAGGGGAAGAGCGAGGGCCAGGGTGAAGTGGGTATATGGAGAGAGAACTGCCCTCTCTCTCTAAGGCCTCACTGAGTCCTGGGTTCACCAAGCTCTCCTATAGGGAGAGGCCTGGCCTCTTTCCATACAACCCAACCCAGCCAGCCCAACCCCCATTTCTGCACCTTGACTGGGAAGGGATGGAGGCAGGGGGTGGGGGAGTGTCCTCAGAGCTACAGAGACTGGATGACTTATGTACTCCTGACACTGACCCCATCCTCTCTGCCCAGCCTCCCTCCACCTGGTGGGAAGCGGGGAAGTGCTTCTCTCCCACCGGGGAGGTCTCAGATTCATTTTCTGCTCAGCAGCCAACCAATGGGAAGCCCCACTCACAGTCTGAGGGCAGGGAAGAGGTGTTTGTGCAGTCCTGCCTTACACCTGGTTATCCAATTGTATCTTTATTTTTCCGCCAAGACTTGGCACTGTCTCCATCTCACGACCAGAAGGCAGATGCTGAGGAAGCTGAGACCCTCTGGGTAAAGCCCCATAGCCAATGAGAGAGCTTCATGCCAGCCTGCATCTGGCTAGTGCCAAAGTGCACGTTGTCCCTGCCCCACGGGCTGTCCAATGTGACCGCATGCATGAGACCCTCCCTCACCCACACAGTCCTCTCACACACACAGTGACCGACCCAGGGTCGGTGCATTCCAGACTCATGGGATCCATCTGTGAATAAAGCATGGCTTTGTGATGGGGCGACCAAAGACACACAATCAGTGTAAGCAATAAGTAAGCGCAATGGTATGTGCTGTGAAAAGAGGAGGGCAGAGAAAAGGGGAAGGCAGTGAGAGGGTGGCATGTGGGCTGCCAAGATGGTCCTCACGGTGAGGGGGACGTTTGAACCAAAACTTTAATGCTGCTGCACGTGTGGTTCCCGAACCCACTTCAGGCCAACTCATTCAGAACCTTGGGGGTGGGCCTGGGGTGTGTGCTTCTGACAAGTCCTTTTGACACTGAAGCTTGAAAGTCTCTGCTCCTCACATGGATGCTGCTTCTCAGGCAAAACTTGTTCACCTAAACAGCTCAGGAAGCAGGTGTTCCAAACCTGAGGTGTTACAGCTTTAAGACTGAAGCTGGAAATCCAGGGTCAGGGCGATGATCAGTTGAGCAGGATCCCAGTGCTGTTGCCCAGTCAATGGGCAGCCCCAGATCATCAAAAGAAGTTGATGTTGTAGAGAGAAAATGATTTAGAAAACTTCGGTGCAATATCTGGTTGAACTGTGGTGGTCTTGGTCCAGTCATTTGCTGGGGGGGGGGGGGGGGGGCTTTAGCTTCCAGGCTTGTGGAATGGAGCTGCAATATCTTTTGCTGTTTATCTCGTTATGCTGCCACCACCTCTGCCCTCAGCTGATCCATGTGTCCACTCATCCATTCATCCATGCAACTGGTCTCCCATTCATACCTTTCCATCCATCCATGATCCATCCACATTCTTTCCACTCATCTACCCACCCTTCCTTCCAATCATCCATCCATCCATCCTCCCATCCATCCATCCATCTTTCCATTCATTCATCCATCTATCCATCCATCCATTCCTTCATCATCCATCCATCCATCCATTCATCCATCCATCCATGCATCCATCCATCCTCCCATCCATCCATCCATCCATCCTCCCATCCATCCATCCATCTTTCCATTCATTCATCCATCCATCTATCCATCCATCCATTCATCATCCATCCATCCATCCATCCATCCATCCATATTTCCATTCATCCATCCATCCTTCCATCCATCCTTTCCACACTTCCTTTCTTCCTCCCCCACTCCATCTTCCCTCCTTCCACTCATCTATCCACCCTTCCTCCCATTCTTCCATCTTTCTATCCATCCACCCACCATCACCACTACCATCCTTTCACATTTATTATCAACATTCTTAATGTGGTCTGTATTTCACATCAACAAAATTCCAGTTCAATAAAAATAATATGAAACATGCCTAGAACTTATTGGAAAGGAATTTGGCCTGAAAATAATAATAATGAAGAAAAGTGATATGACAAGTAATTAATTAACTGAGCGATTGGCATCTTGAATCTTAGAAGATCTGTCTAGCAAGGCCCAAAGGTGGGGTTTGTGCCACTGGGGAACTCAGACAAGTGCCTTCTAACTCCAGTTACTGAGAAACCCCTTGGAAAAGTGCAGCTTCAGATTTTCCCGATGGCGGGGATCCCTGCCTCCGTGCCCAGCCCTATTAACTGTTGGCTCCCCAGTTGCTAAATCCAGCCAAAAACATCCTCCGCCTTTTGAAGTGCTTATTGGAAAAGCAGATTTCATCTTGGCTGGAGCTCTGAGCAGTGCCTTGTGTGGGGTGCTCCCCGGGGCTGTAATTGAACACAAGAGACATGGACCTCCTTTTGGCATTCTTGCTTTCATCTCAAAGTCACATTTAAAAATTTATATTTAAAAAACAGTCAGGGAAGGGGGCCAGCACGGCTCACAGGGCCATTGGTGCCAGAACACCCAACACAGCAGCTCCAGGAACGAGGCTGCGGAGGATTAGAAGCGGGAATTAAGACCATACCGTGTGGCAAGGCTCTGCGCCAGGCTGCCGGCTGCCGGCGGGACCCACGAGGCAGGGCGAACCCTGGGAGTCGGCAGGCAGCGGGCTGCGCTCTTGCCAGGAGCTCGCCCAGGGCTTCGAAGCCGGCGCCCTCTCGGGCCAGCTCGCCTCTGCTAAGGGGCTGAGGGTAAGGCCGGTGTCTTCCTCTCTTAGCAGCCAGGGGAGTCTACCGAACCCAGCTTCACAGAGCCGTGGGATAAAGCAGCCTCGTGGGGGAGGAAGCCCCGGCCCAGGCACACGGACTCTCTCTCATGCCTGGCCTCTGCAGCCCCGAACCCCACGGTGATGTCTGCCCCTCTAAACCCAAACCACTGCCATCTAGTCGATTCCAGGGCTCTTGCATGGCCCTTTTCGGAGCGCTGGTGGCACAGTGGTCAAGCACTGAGCTGCTAACGCAAGGTCAGCGCTTGGCACCACTGGTGGCTCTGCAGGAGGAAAGGCCTGGCTCTCCACTGCTGCACACATTCGTGTCTTCCACGCAGGCCTCTTAGCAAAAGATTGGGTAGCTTTCAATCCACCTGTGCTTAGCTGCCCCGAAGCGGGCAGCCCACGCCCAACTGAATGGCACTCTGCTCATCAGGACCCTGAAGGTTTCACTGACTGACTTTCTGCAGCAGGTCCCTCCGCCTTGCTCCCTACAACCAAGCGCACTCATGCACCGCTGCTGATGGTGCAGCGTGGGAGCAGACGCTGCTTAACCACGGTGCCACCAGGGCTTCTTCGGATGTACAAAGACAGCTATTTAGAAGCCATAGTGGGGACCATGGGGAAGACGGAAGGAAGCACCACAAACCAAACCATTTGCTGTTGCGCGATGCTGACTCGTGGTGCCCCCATGTGTTCGGAGCAGAATTGCATGGGGCTCTCTTGGCTGGGAGCTGTACCAAAGCAGGCTGCCAGTCCTTGCTTACATGTGTTGCTGCCTGGTTCCCATGGCCTCGCTTGGGGTGCATCCTTAAGAGGATGGTGCAGTGGTTGTGAGGTGGGCTGTGATCAGCATGGTCAGCAGTTTGAAACCACCAGCAGCTCGAGCGGAGAGAGCCTCAGCTTCCTACAGGGACAGCCTGGGTCACACACAGGAAGACCACGATGAGTCAGCATTGACCCCATAGCAGTGAGTTTGGTTTGGATTCACCCCAAGAGGAGTTCCCTGGGGTGGGGTGGGGGTTGGGCAACACAATTGATCTTTTTGGGGAATTCTGCACAAAACTCAGCCGGCCTCCAGCAGCGTGACACACAGGGCAGTGTGTTGACAACAGTTTTTTGCTCAGTGCAGCAGCAGCAGCCATCCATGGGAGTTTTCTGCAATGGCCCTTCCCCAGCATCTATGTGTGACATTATGTGGGACATCTGGGACGTGGAAGGTGATCTCCAGGGGTGGAACGGAACCTGGAAACCCCATGGGCACTCACTGACCTCCTCCAAATCACCCCGCCTGCATATCTGGCACTTGCACTCACAGACACTTTGAGTTGGCCCTGGGGTTAAAATGAAGAATGTCAGAATGTACCTCAGGGGAGTCCTTAGCTCTGCATGACGTGGCCCCGTCCCTCATCCCTCAACTTCCTCCCCCACCCCCACCCCTCAGTGAAGCAGACTTCAAACCACCTCTCTTGACCGGCTAATACCCAATGCTGCATGTTGGTGCCGTGTGTGTGTGTGTGTGTGTGTGTGTGTGTTGTTTGTTTGTAGAGTGTGTGCAGGTGAGTGAATACAAGCCCTTCTCTGAGCCCTGCCTCTCCCAACCCCCAGTGCACACCCACCCCAGAGAAGACTCTCAGCATTCTGTCTGTAGTTGATTTTGATAGCTGGCCAGAAAGTACAGGCGCCTTTCAAGGTCTGATGATCATTAACTCTTTGGAAGAAAAACCGGACAGTTGCTTGGGACCAACACCTTGGGGACAATGCCCTTAATCCCTCCTCTAAATATCCAGTAACCAGCCAGGCAAGTCACAATTAGAGAAGGACTCCATTTCATGGCTGCACAATTCTTCAGTGGGCTAACTTGAGCCCCCCTCCACTCAAGCTGAATGCAGAGCCCTGGGGGCATGGAAGATCATGTGTTAACTGTCAGGTCAGTAGTTTGAACTCAGCAGTGGCTCCACAGGAGAAAAAGGTGTTGTCTGCTCTGGTCAAGCGTCCGTCTTGGGAACACTCGTTCTGAGTCAGAATCAAATCAGCAGCAGTGGGGCTTTGCGGGTGGGAGTTGAATGCTAAGGCCCCGGGATGATGCAAACTATTTGCCCTCAACTCCAAGGCAAACTATGAAACAAAGCCAAGTTCACTGCCATCGAGTCCATGCTGACTCATAGTGACCCCACAGGACAGGGTAGAACTGTCCCTGTGAGTTCCCGAGACTGTTACTTTTTATGGGAGCAGAAAGCCCATTGGAGAGGCTGGTAGTTTTGAACGGCTAACCTTGTGGATCTTAGTCCAATTCATAACCACTTTGCCACCAGGCCTCCTTGCACTCAACGACAATCCTCAAATGGAGTCCTCGTGGAGTGGTGAGTTACAGAATGAGCGGCTGGCCCCTCAATACAACTTAAAGGTCTGCTGCTTGAAAGCCTTGGGCGGCCACAGAGGGAGGGCTGCTCTATCGTAGAGGTCACTAAGCGCCACTAACAACTCGATGGCAACCAGATATATTTGATAAAAAATCACCCTAAAAAAGGATCCCTGGTGGCACTGGGAGGTAAGCGTCGGGCAGTCAATAACACAAATGTGCCAGCAGCTCAGTGGGAGAAAGCTGGGGCAGTCTGCTCTCATAAAGATGTACAGCACCAGTGTGTTAACCTCCGCTCTTTAGATAAGCAAAGCCAGTGATATACACACACACACACACACACAAATGTGTGTGTATTAGCAGGCTATTTATACTACCCAGGGACCTTGGAATTTGGGGGTAGGTGTGACCACTGTACTTTGGAGGAGAAAAGGTCCCTAAAATGATTATGATCACTTTACCTTGAACCTGACCCTCTTTGAGAATCATTGATCTAGACCAGTGCTCCCAACTGGTTATTCCAGTCCAACCCCTGCTTAGAATTTGCCTTTCTGCTCCAGAGCTACTTAGCCAGGGTGGACATTTTAACAAGATCCCCAAGTGCTTCTTGTGTATACATTTACCTATAAGTTAAATAGGGGTCTTGTTAAAATGGAGATTCTGATTCAGTAGATTTGGGATAGAAAGGCAAATTCTCAGCAAGGATCAAACCAGAATGAAGTAGTTTGAAGTTTTCTAGATTTTCAAAAAACAAAAGAACACCAAAAAACCCCACAATCCAACTCATAGTGACCCTCTAGGAGAGGGCAGAACTGGCCCTGTGAGTTTCTGAGACTGTAGCTCGTTACATGAGCAGCACACGTCCTCTTTCTCTGAAGAGCAGCTAGGGGTTTGGACCTGTTGACCTGCAGTTAGCAGGCCAGCCTGCAACCACCATGCTACCAGGGCATCAAAGGCAAATTCCACGCCAACTCGCTCAGTATGTTCATGATTGCTCCCACCCCATGGCCTACACTTTAGGGAATTGCACAGTGACAGAGTGAGTGACTCAGCAGTTCAGACCCACTAGGCTGCTCCGTGGGCAAAAGATGCAACTTTCTGCTCCGGTAAAGATATACAGCCTTCGTCACTGAACGGGGCCGAGTTTCCCTGTCCTATGGGTCCCTCTGAGTCGAAATGCTCCGGATGGCAGTGAGGGCGTGATAATACCATTGAGGGACTGGTAGGGCTTCTGGAGATCCCCCCTCACAGTTGTATGGAAGATTTAACTTATTCAAGCAGAGAGGCATGCCTTCATAGTGATTTTGAAAAGCCAGTCTTGTTCCATTTGCCTGGGGAAGAGGCCCCACAGAGGTGGTAAGTCAATTCACTGGGGTTTTCTGCGCCCCCCCCGCCCCCACCACAGAGGCCCCTCCAATGCAGCCGGGCCGGGCCATTGCTCTGCTTATCTTCAAGCGAGCATGCACATCTGTGCTGCTTTGTTTTCACTGGTCCCTCGAAGGAAACAGATGTTAGGAGTGTTTTCTTGTCTGAGACAGGGAAAAGATGTCTCCTAAGTGGTTGGGTGTACTTTGTGAACAGTGGTTCATCTCAAAAACACAACACAACCATCGAGTTGTGCCGACTCAGAGAAATCCTCCAGGACAGGGTGGCACTGGCGCTGCGGGTTTCCGAGGCTGTAAATCTTCACTGCAGTAGACAGCCTCATCTTTCTCCCACAGCAGCGGGTGGGTTTGAACTGCTGACCTTGTGGTTCGAAGCTCAGTGGGTAGCCCAGGACACCACCAGGGCCCCTGGGAACAATGGGAGAGGTAGGTTGTTTCTCATCTAGAGATATTCTATTTGGGAAGTCACCGTTTACTTGCACCCCACCCCCAGCCCCTTGCTCCCTGCAGGTGTTCACGTGCTTTTACTAGTCAGGAAAACAGGCTGCAGGAGGAGGTTGGCTGTGGAGATAGTGCATTTCCCCTTGAAGAGGGCTGCTTATCTGCACGACAGACTCCACCTCTTACAAGGAGATATCTCTCTTGCGGGACCAAGGCAGGAAGCAGGTGGCAGGGCGCTGACCCCACTGTGGCCTCTCACAGTGGCCCTGGGGTTTGCCACCAACCGTAGGCTGGTGGTAATCTCTGAGGAGGTGGAAGCACGGAGGCGCCCAGTAGATCTCGTGCCACAAGTCTGGCTGGTCCTCTGGTGACAGTGTGAACATGTCTCAGGCTTGGTCCAGTGGCCCCGCCTGCCTCTGCCTGGGTCCCTCCCTCATACTCTGGGCACAGTGGAGGCCGCTTGTGCCATGTGACCGCCCTCACCCGACCTTTTGTCTCACTACAGTGCAAGCTCCACGGGCAGGACATTTTGTTCAAGTTGCCGCTCAGCTGTCGCAGCTCCTGGAGCAATGCCCATTCGCAGGAGGCTCTAGAGCAGTGGGTCTCAGTCTGGGGGTCGCGACCCCTTTGGGGGTCAAACGACCCTCTCACAGGGCCACCCGATTCATGACAGTAGCAAATTACAGTGATGAAGTAGCAACAAAGATTTTTATGGTTGAGGGGGGGTATCCCCACAACATGAGGAACTGTGTTAAAGAGTCGTGGCATGAGGAAGGTTGAGAACCACTGCTCTAGATCAATGTTTGCTGAGTAATGACTTGGAGTCCGGCAGCTCTTCTCCAGAACATGCCCTCCACGGTGTTTCCAGGACAAGCATGAAAGGCCTGTCCCTGGCATGTCCGCTGCCCTTCTGATGGTCTGGGGACAGAGAGGGAAGACAGCTGTTCTCCCAGTGTCCCCAAGGGGCAGCTCCAAATGAGAGACAGAACCAAAAGCCATAAATCAAGCTCACTGACATCGAGTCGATGCCGACCCAGTGATAAGGCAGGGCAGCACTGCCCCTGTGGGTTTCCAAGATGGTAAAGCTTTATAGGAGTAGAAAGCCCATCTTTCTCCCATGAGGCAGCTGGTGGTTTTGAATTGCTGACCTTGCGGTTAGCAGTCCCACATGTAACCAACACGCCACCAGGGCTCGGAGGGAGATGAAATGGATCACAGAGGAGGGGGTTCCAAAAGTCCACAGAAAAATGGAAGGAACAGATCATGGGGCTCTTCCACAAACATCTTCAAGCGCCCTCGTATTTATGGAGTGGCAGAGTTGGTCCTGTTTCTCCTGCAGCCTCTCCTTTCGCAACGGTCTCCATCGCAGGCTCCCAAACTTATTTGGGCTACACCCCCTTTTCAGAATGTGGAGTCAACCGGCTGTGGTGATTCTGTGGGAAATCTACAGAATCATACACTTTGAATAGGTAAATGGTGTGAGATGTCAGTTGTTGCGTTAGTCCGGGTAGACTAGAGAAACAAATTCATAAACACACATGTGTATAAGAGAGAGTTTTATATAAAGGGTAATTATACGTTAAGAAAGCATCCCAACCCAGTCCAGTCCAAGCCCATAAGTCCAATATTATTAGCCCATATATATAATACCAATATTTATAGTCCTCTTCAGACTCATGAAACATATGCAATGACGCCAAATGCAGGATGATCACAGGCTAGTGGGTAGAATGTCTTTCGATCCAGTGGCACTGTAAGCATCTCAGTGCTGGCAGGGGTCTCCATATGGCTTCTCCAGCATCCAGGGCTGCATCAGGGTAGATCCATGTGACTTCTCCTCAGGGATGTCTCACAGAGAGTCAGCAGAGAGTTTGTCTTCTGCCTCCAAGCAGAAAATACCAAGGTTCCCAGAATTTCTAGGAAAAGGCCATGCCCACACAGAGTCCTCTTTGGCTATGACCCAATTGACAGACTAGACTCCACCCCTTCACTCTTAATCCTCTCAAGTCCCAAATTGACACCGGTTTATGTAACTACCACAGTTGTAGCTCATTTAGGCGATTGAAATATTAATAGAATGCTAGCAACATTCACCACACATTTACCTGAGTTTTGATGGTGCTGTTGAATTAAGTGATGTCTGTAAGGTTGCAGCAGTTCCTTGACAGGGAGCTGCCAGAAGTTTGAACCAGATTCAGAGAACAAGGCATTGCTGATATCAGATGGGTCTTCACTGAAAGCAGAGAATACCAGAGAGATGTTTACTTGTGCTTTATTGACTAAGCCAAGGCATTCTACTGTGTGGACCATAATAAACTACAGGTAGCCTTGAGAAGGATAGGTATTTCAGAACACTTCACCGCGCCCATGAGGAACCTTACACCGACCAAGAGGCAGGGAGGGAATACTGCATGGTCTAAAATCAGGATTGCATCCTTTCGTCAAACTTATTCAATCTGTACTGTGGGCAAATCACCCAAGAAACTGTACACTGAGAAGAAAAGTATGACGTCAGAATTGGATGCAGGTTTATTGACAACTGGCAATACACAGATGACACAACCTTGCGTGCTGAAAGGGAGGAGGACTTGAAGCACTTGCTGATGCAGATCAAACAATGTCAGGATCACTCATTTCCTAGTGTTGCTGTGCTACAGCCCCCACGGGGTGGCTTTAGGGAGCAGAGAGGGACAGTCGCACTACTCTGGAGGTGACAAGTCCAGCCTTGAGGAGTCCCTCCATCACCACGGCCCTGGGTCGTTCTTGGGTCTTTGGCTGGCATGTGCTCCTTTCACAGCCTCTGTCTTCTCCCCTCTGTGTATCTTCTGTCAGTTCTGTTCTTTCTAGAACTCAGAAACCATCTGGTTTAGGATCTACCCTACCCGGACATTAGTTAAACTCCACTTCCAATGATGACGATCACGTTGACCCTAACGGGGTATGTTGCTAGTGCAGCGATGCTACAAGAGAAAAGCCACAGAGTAGTTTGACAGGACCCAGGTGTATGGGGGCACAGGGCAGCGGGCTAGAAGTCTGGATCCTGAACTCTGGCCATGGGAGAAGGTGCCCTCTGTGTCTTCCCGGAGGGCAGGTCTCATTCTGCTTCTGTTACTTGGTTCCCTGGTGCACCCCCTGCCCACCCACTGCCTCCAGGAGTCTTCTCTGGCCCTCCTGCTGCCTTGATTCTGTGCCTCATCTGACCTTTCATATCTCAAAGGTGATTAGTTTATGCCCGACCGCTAAGGGGTATGGCTTCATTAACACCTCAAACCTAAAAAAAGAAAAAGAAAAACTCAAACTCACTGTCATCAAGTGGATGGCAACCCTACAAGACAGAGTAGAATTGCCCCTGGGGGGTGTTCAAGATTGGCGTAGAAAGCCTTATCTTTTTCCCGTAGAATGGCTGGTGGTTTTGAACTGCTGACTTTGTGGTTAGCAGCCCATCTCTCAATCCACTATACCACCAAGACTCCTTTAATACAACAACCTCAAATGGGATTATATACACCCATAAGGCTAGAGGTTAGGGTTCTAACATATTTTGGGGGGCATTTCACTCAATCCATAGTATCAACATTCTCATTTCGCTGCCCAGCGTATATTTCTTGGTCTTCATCATGTCTGGCCCAGCTTTAGGTCTGGCTGGTCTTTCCCTCACCTATCACTCTGGTCTCAGACACCACCGTCGCCTGGCTTTCCCACCTCCTTCAGGCTGCTCTATCTCTGTCTCTTCTGCTAGCTCTCTACATCTTCCTGCCAAAAGACAGGCGGGAGGACATCAAGGCTCAGTCCCTGGAAGGAACTCCTCTCTCCATCATCACTCGGCCGGTCCCATGGCTTGAACTACGATTTATGTGCTTGCTCCCTGATTTATATCTCCAGTCTGGGTCTCTCCTTTGAACTCCTTGCCGATGAGATATCTCAGCTCAGACAGCAAATGGACATCTCCCGCACA
This sequence comes from Tenrec ecaudatus, assembly GCF_050624435.1. Classification (NCBI taxonomy): domain Eukaryota; kingdom Metazoa; phylum Chordata; class Mammalia; order Afrosoricida; family Tenrecidae; genus Tenrec; species Tenrec ecaudatus. Next base: position 37,359,020 of record NC_134537.1, on the reverse strand, counting down.
GCTGAGTTCACACTTGGCCAGCACTCACGCCCCTCCCTGGTACCCACCCGAACCCACTCTGCCAAGCTCAGCTAATGACAAGTCCAAAACTTTGGTGGCTCTTCGATTCTTTGCTTAGGCTCCCATTATACATCTATGGGCTTATCAAACCCTGTGGGCTCTACCTTCCAAATTCTATATGTCTCATTACCTTATGGCTACCACCTTGGGCCAACCTGCAGGGCCAGTGAGTCATTTCATGGGGCTCCTCTAGCCAGAGTCTCTAGCTCCCATCACAGGAACTTTCCCTGCATGGGGCTGGTAAGAAGGTAGGGAAAAATACTGATAGGATTCCCCTGTGAATCATCGTGAATAGAATTCCCTGCAGTGCCATCATGCTGGGTCTAAAATGAACCCTCTGAGAATCAGGAGGAGGAATCTAATTACCAGTGAGAGCCAGGAGTGGAGCATCCTCTGGACCTCAGAGCCCTGCCCAGGGATTTAGACAATCAGCTGTACCATCAGAGAGAGGAACAGCACCAGGACCAGGAGTCAGAGCGTGGAACAGAGTGGTGGACTTCGCGACGTAGGAGCAAGTAAAGCCAAGTACTTTGTGCAGGAGACTGGCTTTCAGAGGGGTGCCTTGGAGCTAAATGTGTACAGAGGAGTGATATGCCCTGTTGGGCATTTATTAGCAGACCTGAAAGAACTTTGGGACATGTCCTAATAAACAGCTAAACCCTGGACATTTCTCACCAGCATTATCTTTTGTTCACTTTCTTTAAGCATGAATTTTGTCTGTGAGTTCTGTGTAGCCTTCGCAATGGATATTAGATCCTAGAGATAAAATAGAGAACACTAATTAAGACAACACACAGCCCACCATTATGTAGATGCAGGGTATTACTAAAGCCACCTTTGTGCTTCCCCCTGGTTCCTACCCTGTGCAAACAACTTCATTCCCCTGCCTCCCGACCCTTCTTCACCCCGAGTCACACTTTCCAACAGTGGGGAAGATCATGCATCTTCCTCCCCACCTCCCTGAGCATGGGCCATGGCTGCAGTGTCCCTCTATCTCTTACTACTGTCCCCCTTGTTCACTTTCTCCTGCCACAGGGCCTTTGCATTTGCTGAGTCTTTTCCTTGGAACTCTTTCTCTAGATCTTTTCTCAAATGTCTTCTGAGTAAGAGCTTCTCTGACCATTCTATTTAAAATCCTAGCCTACTTTATGTGACATGCCCTCCCCCGCCCATTTCTGCCCTATTTGTTTCCAATGTACTTCTCGCTCATTGATTCAGTTGGAGCATGCATGGGCTGCCTTAAGTCCAGGCAATATGGAGTGGCCTCATTTGTAGAGATAAAAAAAAAAACCAAAAACAACCATAAGACAGGCTGAAGATCTGTGTTCTTTATTTGTGGTTCTAAACCATGTCACTTGCACAGTATTCCTCCTACCAAGTCAACAGTGTTTCACTGTCCCTGGTGGCACAGCAGGTTAGGAGCTGGACTGCTAACCGAGCAGTTGGAACCCACTAGACAATCCGCAGGATAAAGACGAGGCTTTCTGTACCCGTAAAGATTTAAAGTCTTAGAAACCCAAAGGGTCAGTTACATTCTGTCTTAAAGGATCCAAATTGACTCAAGGGCAGTGAGTTTGGTTTGGTATTTCACTTACTTTGCTTGTTATCCTTTTGAATGGAAGGGGGATAGTTTGGAAAGCATCAGCATGATTGCGATGAGGTTTTAGAATGCTTGTGAGAATAATGAATGAGACTGACTAGTCCAGGGTCATTGTGATGGTGAAGGATTAGGTCAACTAGACACTCCTGAGCGAGGGTAAGGGCAGTCAACTCATCAATTGTGAAACCTCCTTTGTGTCATAGGCCTTTTAATATGAGAGAGAGAGAGAGAGAGAGAGAGAGAGAGAGAGAGAGAGAGAGAGAGAGAGAGAGAGAGAGAGAGAGCGAGCAGAGTTAAATTCTCTTGGTCCTTTGCCTTCTGCTGAAGCTGGATTCCTAGATCTGGTATCTAGATCTTTTGCTGTGTCACCTGACGATTCCAGAGCTGCCAGCAAACAACAGATGGCAGTTACATAATCTCCTGTCAACTTGCCAAGGGGTGAAGTCTAGCCTGTCAAACAGGCCATAGCTAATGAGGCCTCAATGTGGGCATGGCCTCCTCCGGAGGATTCTGGGAACTCCTGTCTTCCTCCCTGGAGGAGGAAGACTCTCTCTGCTTGTGTCCCTGTGAGATATTTCTGATGACAAGCCAGATGGAGCTACACTGATTGAGCCAGAGCCCTGGAGCTGGAAGAGTCACATGGAGACCCACACCAGCACTGAGGTGCTTCCACCACCCCAGAATCCATAAGATTTCCTACCCACTGGCCTGTGATCTTCCTGTATTCAGCATCATTGTGCTAATATCAGACTTATGGACTTGCTCTGAACTGGGCTGGGATGTTTTCAATTTACAATTACTCTTTATATAAAGCTCTCTCTTACACCATATGAGTGTCTCTGGATTTGTTTCTCTAGTCAACACAGACTAACTACCAATGGTGGATTCATTCAGCTGATTTCAGACCTCAGCATCCATCATCCTGTCTCTGTTTTGTCCTCCTGCTTCCTGGTCACTAGTTTCCATGTGTCAAGACAAGCCTGACTTGAACCGGATAGACTTACCTATTTCTACAGTTGTCTGAACCGTTTCTTGATATCAATCTCTTCCTATAAGAAACACATACAAGCATCAGTGGTTTTGCTTCTCTGGAGAACCTAACTAATGTAACCTAATGATCATAGATAAAGGAAACACATGTAACTGGGAGGAAGTGGGATAAGTGGGGTACGTCAAAGGCGTGCCAATGAATGCAAAGAAACAAAATGCATATGAATTGCCGAGTGCAAAACTGATGAACTGCTCCGTGAATCTTCATCCACAATGACAAGTGGGAAAATGTATGTAATATACTCCCCACCCTGCCTTTTTTTCCCCCCCTGAAAGGCAGTGTGGTAGTTACATACTCTGGTGTCAATTTGAGGAGTAAGAGTATAGGGGTGGAGTCTAGCCTGTTAATTAGGATCTAGCCAATGAGGCCTCCGTGTGGGCATGGCCTTCTCCTGAGGATTCTAGGAACTCCGGTATTTCCTCTTTGGAGGTGGGAGACACACTCTCTCTAGGCTCACTCCCTTGGAGTCTCTCTACTGACAAGGTTGATTCCCTGCAAGACATCCCAGAGGAGAAGCCACATAGATCTACCCTGATGTAGCCAGAGCCTCAGAACTGGAGAAGCCACGTGAAGAACCCTGCCAGCGCTGAGATGCTTCTACCGCCACTGGATCCTAAAGACTTTCCACCCACCGGCCTGTGATCTTCCTGCATTTGGCGTCATTGCATGTGTTTCATGAGTCTGAAGAGGACTTTATAGATTGGTGTCAGACATATGGGCTAATATTAGACATATGGACTTGATCTGGACTGGGGTGGGATGTTTTCTCAATTTTCTTCATATTCAATTGCTCTTGCAGATAAAGCTCTTTCCTATACACACGAGTGTCTATGGATTTGATTCTCTAGTCTACCCAGACTCACACAGGCAGTGTTTCATTTAATTCTGTTCTTTATAGGTCCTGCAGCCCCACATCACTGACAATTATTCACACATTAGAGCTGACAGACTCAGATGTTAATCAGGAGGTCACAGGTTTAAGTTTACCCGAAGGCCACTTGGAAGAAAGGACTGGTGGTCCACTTCCCCAGGTCAGCCATTGCAGACCCCGTGGAGCACAGCCCCGCCCTCTCTCACGGGCAGGGTGCAGGGCCGCTGTGGGTTCGAGCTGACTCAAGGGCGACTGGCTGCTTCTTCTGTTTAATCAATGTAGCATGCCCACTAAAGTGTCAAAGACATTTCAACTTCCAAAAAAGCATGATGATCTTTTTTTGTTGTTGTTAATTAATAAAGTGGCATGAACCTAAACCCTCCCTTTCTATACCTGCCAGATCTGGACGTGGGAGACCCGTGCCTTTGCCAAGGTGCTGACTCATTCATCCTTGGCAGCTGGGCCCTCCTCAACTGGAGCAAAGTTGTACAGGCTGCACAGGTCCGCCCAATGACAGAAGATTTGTAGCTAGTTCAAAATCAGAGTTCAAAAACAGTTCAGTTAATATTTAAGTATTGAGCTAAGATTGCAGGTTGGGCACATTAATTTTGAAACTTTCATAGAGTTGAAAAAAGGTAACACCTTAATTGGCTTAAACTGGACTGTTTTATGATATGCAGTACATTCGGGTATTAAATGTAGGCTTAATTTTTCATTTAGCAGATTTCTCACCAGACGTTTAAACCCACCACCCATAAATATTTACCCATCCTCCCCTTCCCTGAAGCAACTGTTCATTTTGAGGTGATAGTGCCCCGAAGTATGGAGCAGCCCTGGCTGCACAGTGACCTTGGGCTGATTATAACGAGGTCAACAGTTCGAAGTCAGCAGCCGGTCAGTGGAAGAGAGCTGAAGCTCAGAAGCCCACAGAGGCAGTTCAACGCTGTCCCGCAGGTTTGCTGTGAGTCAGAATCGACTCAATGGCCGTGGGTTGGGTTTGGGTGGCCAAGCAAGTCTGGGAGTCTCATTATGGATTTGTACCCCTCCTTTCTAAGCCAGCCCACCAGGAGACCCCGGCTTACATCACCCACCCTGGGCCTCAGCCCGCTGTGCTGGGGCCTGCACACCAAAAAGGTTTTAAGAACATTCCAGTGAGGAATGGCTGTTAACTCCCTCGTGCCTGATGAAGGAAAGCTAAGCGGCAAGTGTTGCCCGGAAAGACTGCTGACTGGACGCCTTTGTGCATTTGGATAGTGCCTAGGTGCCATCCATCAGGCGGGGGCTTTGGGAGAAGGTTGGCACTGAAGGGCAGGAGACCCTCGCCAGAGACCATGGCCAGGGGAGCCGTTTGGTTTCCTGGTGCCGCTGAAACACTCACCCTCTCACAGCGGAGGGGGCTCGAAGCTGGAATTGAGGGGCAAGGAGCCACCAGTTACCGTGAGGGAGAAAGATGAGACTGTCCGCTCCTGTAAGGATGTACAGTGTGGAAAACTCACAAAGCCAGCTTAGTCCGAGTGAGTCACTACCGAGCAAAATGGACTCCCTGGGAGTACATTTGAGTTTTTCTTGAGCGTTCTAGGAGAAGTTCAGGGGCTGGGTGGTGGGTGGTAGGTCCTTATCTTTTTTCAGCTTGTTCATATAGCAGGACATCGACCCCTTGTCTGTTCTTTTCTCCCTGGGCTCACTCTGCTCTTGTTACCTCTCAGAGCTGAGTGACTTCACACCGCCCCTCCATGACACAGTTTCCTTAGCAACAAAGCAAGGCCTGATACCAAACAAGATCACAGGCACAGACTTAAGAGTGAACAATTTGTAATGTGCATTTGGGGGGACATAGTTCCATCCGTAACTCTTTCCACATCAATTACTAGAGCAGGTTAACCAGACATCAGTCCAGCAGGAGAAAGGCAGTGGGCTTCAGACATGTCAAATGATTGATTCTTCCTGTTTTTCTCTTTGCTAGCTGGCATGTCATGCCTGGCAGGACCCCTGGGCCCCACTCTGGCAGGGACATGACACTTCCTGGTTCTGGGTGGCCCATCTGGAAGGCCACAGGTGGTCACTGTCCTGCTCTCTTTCTCGCTGCTCCCTGGGGAGACCTGATTAGGCTGTGGGCAGGCATCTGGGGAAAGGTTTTTCGAGGCCTGGCTGAAATTTCTCTGCCTCTGACTGCCTTCCTTGCTGCCTGCCTCTGGAGAGAAGGAACAAGTGTCCTTCTGGTGAGGTGGGGAACAGGAGTCAGAGCTGTTCCCAGGTCCCTCGGGACTGGTGCTGCCCACCTGTCCTGCCCAAGTCACTCCCCTGATGCTGTTGCCTTGCCCTAGGTGGGAAGAACTTGTCACACCAGTGGAGAGAATTTGTCCTGCTCTCTCTCTCCCTCCCCTCACCCCCTCTCTTTCTCTCCAGATGAGGACTTGAGTGACTCCCCTGGGAGACTGGGCTCTTCTTCTAGAGGTGAGTGCTCTTTCATTCATGTGCTGTGGGTGCCAGCGGGACCCCCCCCCCCCTCAGGTCTTTCTTGATAAACTCAACAGCTCCTTTCTCAGCGGTGTCAATGTGGAAATGCCTTCCCAGGCACCCAGGAAAACCAGTCTGTTCACGTCATCCCCTGACTTCCCACAAAACCAGCCCCAATCTGGCTTATATCCCATGAGGCATTAGAACAGTGGTTCTCAACCTTCCTAATGCCTTGACCCTTTCATACAGTTCCTCATGTTGTGGTGACCATAACATTATTTTCATTGCTACTTCATATACTGTAATCTTGTTACTGTTATGACTTATAATGGATATATCTAATATGCAGGATGTATTTTCATCGTTAAAAATCAAACATAATTAAAGGATAGTGATTCGTCACAAAACAATATGTAATTATGTATTGAGAAATATTTATTTCTAATGACAAATGAAATTTTGTCTTGCAGCATGGTGTCACATGGGTAACAGTCTTTATGCCGGGTACTCGTATGTGGGCATATCTACATGTGGGCGAGCCCACGTGGAGATGGATAGAGGAGCAGTGTGTTTTCAGATAGTCTTAGGTGACCCCTGTGAAAAGGTTGTTCAACCCCAAAGGAGTCGCGATCCACAGGTTGAGAACCCCTGCATTGGAGGTAGACTTCTTGCTTTCTATGAGGGAAACCTTGGTGGTACAGTGGAGTCCAGGTTGGATTTCTAACCAATAGAATCAGCAGTTCAAAACCACCAGGAGAATGATGGGGTAAAGAAAGTTAAAAAAAAATTTACTCCTGTTTAAAGAAAAATTTATTCTCAAAAAATTTTTTACCATCTCAAAAACTCCGAGGGCCCGTTCTACCCTCTCATTATAGGGTCACTAAGAGTTGGAATCGACAAGATGGCAGTGGGTTTGAGTTCGAGTATGGGGAAGACCCAAGCTCAGTTCCTTGTGCCAACCAGTCTCTTGTGCGGGCACCGCCTGGCTGTTGGCACATGCCCACATGATGCTGTGAAGCTGATGAGGCTGCAGCAGAGCTTCCAGACCAGGGCAGATGAGGAAGAAGAGCCTCGTGATCTACTTTTGAAACTCCGCAAATGAAAGAAAGCCCTGTGGGTCACACGTCTGACTGACCGTTGATCGTGGGGTTGGCGCAGGGCACGGCAGTATTTCTTTATGCGGAGCTTGGACAGGCTTGAATTGGGAGCAGCTAACAATAAATCAAACTCAGCCAAACTCACTGCCATCTAGCTGATTCCAATTCATAGTCTCTCTGTGGGATAGGGTAGAACACCGCTGGTGGGTTCTCGGTCTCTCTGAGAGTAGAAAGCCAACCTTTTCTCCCTTGAAAGGGCTGGTGGTTCTGAACTACGGATCTTGTGGTTAGCAGCCCAACTTGTAACCACCATAACACCCGGGTTCTTGGCATCTCAAAACCTCAAAACTGTCGTCAAGCCAATTCTGACTCATGGTGACCCCATGACAGGATAGAGCTACCCCATGGGTCTCTGGGACTGTCACTCTCCAGCAGCGGGTCTCAGCCTGTGGGTCGCGACCCCTTGGGGTGTCAAAAGACCCTTTTACAGGGGTCGCCCGATTCATAATAGTAGCAAAGTGACAGTTATGAAGAGCAATGAAAATAGTTTTATGGGGAGGGGGCCACCTCAACAGGAGGAACTGCATGACAGGGTGGCTGCGGGAGGAACGTTGGGAACCCCTGCTCTACAGGAACAGAAAGCCGTCTTTCTGCAGAGTGGCTGGAGCTTCAACAGCTGACTCGATGGTCCCCAGCCGGAGAGTAACCCCTATGGCCCAGGGCTCCTCTCAGCAACACCTGGGGTGTGGGATGCCTATGGGCGCTCCCCAAAGGCTCCCAATGTGCAGGGAACGCCTGCCCAGGCTGCCCACTGGCTCTGAAGGTCCCTCTAAGTGGAATCTGGCCAGCCAGGGCCAGCAGGGTGGCAAAGCAAGGGCAGGCCTTCTCAGGGGGAATATCCGCAGACCACTCTGCTGGCCGTCCACTGCAGAGCTTCCCAGGGACAGGCTGTCCAGGCTGCGGCCTGTGGACGCTGTCGGTTCCTACAGGCAATCCTGTAATCACCACTTAACAACACACACCTGCTAGGCGGAGGAAGGCCACATAGGGTCCTGCTGCACCTCAACACGGCCGAGCTCCATTCTGCCCAACAAGATGTCCAGAGAATGAGTTTGAGGTCACACATCTGTCTTTTAGGTGCAAAGCCAACTCTGTCCCCGGATGCCACCTGACCAAGGCTGTCAACGGACGACACTGGGGCAGGAGGACCAAAGAAGGGTTTAAAAAGTCATGTGCATCAGGGCCCTGACCACGTCCGCGAACACTAGAATTTGCGCGCCTGGAAAGGGAGGTGCGCCAGGAGATGGAGGGAGCTCCCAGGGGCCTCAGCGCCCCGCCAAACCCGGCGGGTTGCCTTGCTCTGCCGTGTGGGAGCAGGCCGGCCGGCCCGGAGCCGGAGTCGGAACCGGCGCCGGATCCGCAGGCTGGCGCATGGGAGCCGCATCGTGCAGCTGAAGGGCGGGCTCAGAGCGTGGCCCAGGCGGCCTGCTGGAAGGCGGGCGCCTGGGCCCCTTTGTTCCCGAGAAAGCATTTCAAAAGCCCCCTCCTCAGCCGTCCTGCGAGGCTAGCAGGGACAAAGGCGGGTGTCACCGTGGCCAGAGCAGAACGTCCCCTTTCAAGGGAGGCCTTTGCGGGGCGCGGGCGCGGGCTCCGAGGCGCGCGCACTCATCGGCTCAAGAAGCCAAAGTTAAAACTACAGCAAAGATTCCAATTTCTTTCTTTTTTTACTCTGGCCTTTCAGGGAAGGCCCCCATCGCTGGGGCCTTGCGCATGCTCGCGAGGTGGGTTTCCCAGTCCCCCGCTGGGTGCGCGGGGAGGAGGCGCACAGGCCTCGGTGGGTCCCATCGCTGCGCTTCCTGAGTGCCACTTTGGCACATTCCTAGTCATGGCAATTGTTAGGAACCAAGAGGACCTTTTTGCCTTCCATCTTTTCCCCTCCCCCTGCTTCCACTCCATCCCCCACCTTTTTTTCCTTCCAGACTTGGAATGATCTACTTTAGCAGTTCAAAAGGCATTCCAAGCCCATGACAAAAACAGAAACCGTAATGTTGACACCCCGCAGCACGTTCATACAGAGAGATTCAGGTAATAAATCATAATGAATGAAAATTTCAAAGAGCAGGAAAAAAAAGTTTACCGGTGTACTTTTTGTTTTGAGTGACACTAGCAATTTCGTTAATTCACATTCCTGAAAGGAGCCCTCTCAGATACTGAGCTGACACTGGTGAAGAAATGGTTGGAGGAGAGTCTTTCTAATTCCCACAACCTTCTAAAATGCCTCAAGTCAATCACTGAGCAAAGCCTGAAAGGCGATTAATATACAGAAGGTGGAAAAACAAACAAAAACACAAAACTACCACCACGCAGACCCTCCGTCAGCCAGACCATGCGTCCATCCATCGAATCTTTTCTGTACTCAGCGTTTCTATTGGCACACACTCTCCATCTGCTCCCGAAGCAGGGCTATAGGCGCATGCACACGCTGCCTCACCCGAGTCGGCCTCGAATCAGCGTGTGCCAGAGTATCTGGAAATGGTTGATCAAAGACTCTCCCAATGACGTGTTATCCAACAGGAGACACCAAACTGGACAAGAATGAAAGATTCAAAAAAAAAAAAAAAGAATGAAAGACTCAGGGAACTATTTTGCCAAGAGAACAGAATATTCAAAACTTCCAACCTGACTTTAAACGAAACCCTCCTGCCCTTTCATCTCTAAACGTGCAGCAATTTACACCCAGGCTGGAGGATAGAAGTGATTCTTACTAAGTAATTATTTCCAGTACGGGTCATTTTTTAGGTTCCCAAAGTATGACTCCAGCATGCTATATTGCACAGGTCTTTTTCGCTGCTCCCTGGTCCTGATGGTCTGAGAGTATTTAAAGTTGTCCGGAGAGGATCCCAGGGAAATGGCGACTGGAGGGGTCCGGCTGAAAGCTTGGTCAGCAGGGACAATGGGCCAATTACCAGCAAAAGCCTGTGGTCTCCCTTGGAGAGGTTAAGGAGGAGAGCACACCGCCTTTGAACTCACCGTGTCATCAGCCCCGGGCCTTAATCAAGTTATCATATCACCCCGGGGTCTCTGGGGCTCCAGCCTTCCATTTGAATGAGGACAAAAATTTGCAGACAAATTTCTAGCAGCAGGAAGTTGGGGCTCTCCTGCAAGCCTGGATGAAAAGCACCTGTAACCTTGTCGGCCTCCCTTCCACTCCTGCTGGGAGCTGCTTCAGGCAGCAGCTTGCTGGATTCAGAGCCTGCCTGTCAGCAGGAGCTGGGGCTGGGAGGATGCGGTCATGTGTTTCAGCTGAACACCACGCTTGGCTGCAGCTGGAAGGGCACTGTGTGACCAGCTGCCCATGAATAGCTAGGTGGACACTGGGAAGGAGTGCAAAAGAACTAGGTGCTTGGCCAGAGGAGAGGCGGCTTCAGCCAAAGATGCAGGCCAGACTCCATTTATGCTGTTTATTGTTTGTTCTGAAGTAAAAAAAGAATCAGCTGGCCAGCGTCCCTGAGAAGCCCTCTACCCATTCCTCTCATACCACGGGCTCAACAAGGACAATCACTCAAGCTGCTCCCACCCCAGACACCCACAGACTAGCTCAAACTTCATGATTAGGAAGACAGTGTTGATGGAATGCCGAATGATTTGGTACCTGGTAGCATATGACTTTGTAAACGCTAAACAATCACAATTGTGTTCCTTGTAAGTTCATGACTTTTCTGTGCTTAAACACTGTGAAAATTTCCTCTCACCAGAGTTCGTTCCTTATAGAGTACTGCCCGATCTAGGTCAATATTCCTTCAATCCAACTCAGCTTCAATTTTAACTGAAACTCCATTTCCAGTAACTACTTTGAGAAAGTTTTAAAAATATATATAATTGGTCTATTTGTCAAGTGCACAGTAAAAAGGATGAATTGCTTATTTTTGATTGGTATAACAATGTTTAGAGAGGTCAATTGTTCTAAATTCCTTCTCTAAAGGATCCTAAGAAGCATGCAGACAGTTATGAAATTGTATTTCTTTGAAAATACTTCAATTAGTGTAATGATAAAGAAGCACTTACAGATTTAGTAGTCCTAGAATACCTAGGAATTAATAGAGTGATATTTTTTCTAACGAAGGTGTATATTGTTCAGAGCTTTGTCCACCTCAAAAGCAGTTTTTTTAAAAAGCAAAGTGCTTCTAAGGAACTTGTTGTTAGACACTGTCAATCCTGTGCATATTGATTCCATGCACAACCTGGAACCCCGACAGCTCTGTGCCTGGAACCCCCACAGCTCTGTGCCGTCCTCACAATTGTTGCCATCTTTGAGTTCACGGTTGCAGCCAATGTGTTAGCCTATCATCCACGATCTACCCCCCCCCCCCACTTTTTTTTTTTTTTTTTTTGCTTACCATCTACTTTACCAAAAATGATGTCTTTTTCCAGGGACTGGTCCTTCCTGTAACGTGTCACCATCCTCGCTTCTTAGGGGCGTTTTGGCTGTATTTCTTCTCTGGTCTCCCTTATTCATTGGCCAGCTTTCACATATTAGGATACAGAAAGGTTGTCTGGGATACTCCAGGTTGTCTGCTGCTTGCTAGCACATGGTGGGCAGTCAGCTGCTTAGAGGTTCTCTCCTTGAGGGCATCAGACACTTGTCTGTCCCACTATAGGTGGGGCCCACACCCTGCAGGATAAGGATAGTGGATCCTTTCTCTGAACTAGAGCGCTGAGACAAGGTCAAGCTCACTCAAGGATGACTAAAGTTAGGCCGCCATCTTGAATCTAGGATCCGCCCATCTTGTCACATGTACACCCCTAGCTCATCCCCTTTCTGTGGTGCATATGCCTATTGTACAGCCCCTTCCTTCAGTATGTGGTTACCTGTAATCAGGGGCTTGTACACCCCTAAGTATATATAAGCCTTGGTTAGAAATATATTTGTCTCTCCTCCTCCCACTCTCTGCACAGACCTGGCTACTGAGATCATGGCCATCCCAGAGGTGAGCATGCTACCATAAAATGTGTCTGACTCCTTTATTTTAGCTTTTCTTCTATTCTCCATGACTTCACATCCACCCACTCACCCCCAACCCCGAGCAATATTAGAGGCTGGTTTACTCTAACACACATGCATATGAGATACCAAACTCAGGGGCACTGAATCGTTTCAGATTCATAGTGTGATAGGTAGGTTTATTGTACCAACCCGACTAATAGGAACATGTGGGATTAATAAGGTCACAGTTTGATTGGAGGACAAAGAGATAAATGGCTTGGAAAGCCCCACCTGTCTCTCGTTCTCTGGTGATCACATCAGCATGCAGCTGCTAGTTCTCTGCCTCAACTTGTGAGCTACACCACCTGTGGGACACTCAACCAGTGGATTGTGTCGCTTGAGCTTGAAGTTCCTTGGAGACCAGCTTCATCACACTGCTGGTGTATACGTTGCTTGAGATTGGGACTGTCAGTGGATCCTGTCATCTGGCTGACTGTTGGTGACCTGCCTTGCTGTTTGCTGCCTGTGGCTGAACTGCCTGCATTGCTCTACAAAGGACTCAGCTGTCTGCTTCCTTGACCTTGGACCCAGTAGCCCTGGTGAGTTGAAAGACTTCTTCTATATTAACTGTTCCACTGAAGTGAGTTGAACTGAGCCCTCTGTGATGCTGTCTGGACTAATTAGCTGTTATATTCCTTTGTGCTGTGTGTGTGTGTGTATATATATATATATATATTTAATTATAATTTTCCTGATTTTGTTTCTCTCGAGAACCCTATCTACCACACATAGCAACCCTAAATGGGACAGAATAGATCACAGGAGCAGACAGCTTCATTGTCTCCCCATTGATTTGAACTGCTGACCTTGCAGTTAGCAGCCGGACATGCAACCCTCTATGTTACCAGTGTTGTCAATGTAGTTGAAGGGGAAAACCATATACAATAAGAGGGATGTTGGTAAAAATGATGGATGCAGGGAGATGCAACAGAAGACCCATAAGAGTTAAAGCTAAATGCCATTGTACACATAATCCAGGCAATCTGGTGATCAAGGAGTTGATGCATGGAGTCACACATGCTGGGAGGGAGTGTACGCATGAATATTTATGAATTCGACAAAAGATATTTGTGTATATGTCCTACTTTGGCTACATGAATGTAGTGGAAGATATAGAGGGTAAAGTTATGACTATTTCTTAGACAGAAATGGGCACCTTGAGGGAAGGGGTTTCTGGGTAGAGGGGCTCAGGATCAAAGTCCTGGAACAACAAGTTTAATTGGTCTGACGTAGTTCACAAAGACACTGTCCTATAATCCACTTTGGTGAGTAGGGACTGGGATCTTAAACGTTTGTGATGGACAAACTTTTGACGCAACTTTTGCTCTTTCCCTGGCTAGAGGAAAGATGAGCAATAAAAATGAAAAGATACACTCAAACAATCAGCCCAAATGGGCTAGTAGGCCACATGGACTTCAGTCTCTACAACCCTTTGACTAGATGGTGCCCCACTACCATTAACTGCTCTAAACTGGATCATAGTAGAGGTCTTGAATAGAGTGGGAGAAAAATGTGGAACAAAACTCAAAATGATAATAGAGTCCAGGCTTACTGGTCAGCTAGATCGTGGTAGGGCCCTGAAGACTGTGAGCTTATTCAGCCAGCAGGTCTGGAACTGAACTCAGCCGCATGGCTAAGTTGTCAGCCCCCAAATAGAAAGATTTATACGGAAACAATGGCACAAGTGAAGCACACATACCTATGAATAATTAAGCTTTGAAGACACAAAGGGCAGCATTTGTGGCTGTTGTGGTTGTTAGATGCTGTCACTTGGTTCTGACGCTTAGTGCCCCCATGCACAACAGAAAAAGACACTGCCCAGTCCTGGCCGCCCTCCTAATTGTTCTTTGTTTGAGCCCATTGTTGCAGCCACTGTATCAATCCATCTTGTCCAGAGCATTTACTTAAGGAAAAATTGAGAAGGGTTAGGAAAGAAAGAGGAAAGGAAACAGGAAACACAGGGAAGAAGTAGGACAAATGGTGGTCCATTGAGGGAAATGCAACAAGTGAGATGACACAAAATCGAATGAATGGTTGAATATGCACTTGATTTGCTCTGTAAACTTTCACACAATTCTTAATTAAAAGTTTGTTTATTAAAGTAGAGAGAGGGACAAAAGGTAATGGAACTGTTCTATGGACTTTTTGAAGCTCATTTGCATCATGAGTTATTTAATATTTTGTTTTTTATTAGAATGTATTGCAGACTAATTCATAATGCTGATCTTCAGAGTTATATGTTTTGTTTTTTTAAAACATTTTATTAGGGGCTCATACAACTCTTATCACAATCCATACATATACATACATCAATTGTATAAAGCACATCCGTACATTTTTTGCCCTAATCATTTTCAAGGCATTTGCTCTCCACTTAAGCCCTTTGCATTCAGGTCCTCTTTTTTCCCCCCTCCCTCCCCGCTCCCTGCTCCCCCCTCCCTCATGAGCCCATGATAATTTATAGATTATTATTTTGTCATATCTTGCCCTATTCGGAGTCTCCCTTCACCCCCTTCTCTATTGTCCGTCCCCCAGGGAGGAGGTCACATGTAGATCCTTGTAATCGGTTCCCACTTTCCAACCCACTCACCCTCTACTCTCCCAGTATCGCCCCTCATACCCCTGGTCCTGAAGGTATCATCCACCCTGGATTCCCTGTGCCTCTAGCTCCTATATGTACCAGTGTACAACCTCTGCTCTATTCAGTCTTACAAGGTAGAATTCAGATCATGGTAGTTGGGGGGAAGGAAGCATCCAGGATCTGGGGGAAAGCTATATTCTTCATCGGTACTACATCACACCCTGACTGACTCATCTCCTCCCCTAGACCCCTCTGTGAGGGGATCTCCAGTGGCCGACGAATGGGCTTTGGGTCTCCACTCTGCACTTCCCCCTTCATTCACTATGGTATATATATATATATATATTTTGTGTGTGTGTGTGGATGATGCCTTATACCTGATCCCTTTGGCACCTCGTGAATGCACAGGCTGGTGTGCTTCTTCCATGTGGGCTTTGTTGCTTCTGAGCTAGATGGCCGCTTGTTCACCTTCAAGCCTTTAAGACCCCAGACACTATCTCATTTGATAGCTGGGCACCATCAGCTTTCTTCGCGACATTTGCTTATGCACCCATTTGTCCTCGGCGATCGTTTATCATGGAGGTGTGCAGCCAATGATAATGATTTTTTTTCTTTGATGCCTGATAACTGATCCCTTCAGGACCACGTGATCACACAGACTGGTGTGTTCTTCCATGTGGGCTTTGTTGCTTCTGAGCTAGATGGCCGCTTGTTTATCTTCAAGCCTTTAAGACCTCAGACACTATCAGAGTTATATGTTTATCAGTGAAATAAACCTAGAAGAACAAGTGAAAATATGCTGTAGCCAATTATATCCCAGAATAACTACTGTATCTGATTAACCTCTACTATGAGAATAAACAAATTTTATGAAGTGTAAAAAAATTTATAAAATTTACAAATAAATGAAATGGTTGATATTACAACAGAATCAAATGAGATAAAAATATAATCACAAAATTATATAATCACACAGTATTGTGAAAAATTGTATCCCAACAAATTTGAAAATCTAAATGAAATGGATACATTTCTAGAAATGCATTATTTACCTAAATTACCACCGAATGATGTAGAAAATCTCAATAAGCCGATAATAGAAGAAAACATGAATCTAGTCATGAAGAAAAACTCCCAGCATCAAAAAGTCGAGGTCCAGATAGTTTCACTGAGGAATTCTATCAAATATTTAGAGAAGAGTTAATACCAATTTTATATAAACTGTTCCACAATATACAAATGGGCAATATACTGCCAAAACTCATTCAATGAAGCAACCATAACTGATACCTAAACCAGGCAAGGACATCACCAGAATTGAAAATTACAGACCAATATCGCTAATGAATATAGATGCCAAGATCTTCAATAAAATACTAGCTAACAGAATTCAATTCAGCATTAAACAACAACAAAGCATCATGATTAATGGAATTCATGCTAAATATACAAGGATGGTTTAATATTAGAAAAACACTGAAGGTCATTCATCACATAAACAAAACAAAGGAGAACCATATGATTATGTCAATCAATGCAGAAAAGACATGTGATAAAACCCAGCATCCATTCCTGATAAAAATACTCAACAAAATAGGTACAGAAGGGGCATTTCTCAAAATAATAAAAACCATATATGTGAAACCAGTAGTCTCCATCTCATTTAATGGAGGAAAATTGAAATAATTTCCACTTTGAATGGGAACTTGACAAGGTTGCTCTTTATCACTACTTTAATTTAAGACAGTTCTGGGAGTTTAGATAGAGCCATAATACATAAAAAAAGGAATTTAAAGTATCCACGTAGACACAGAAGAGATACAAATCTCTTTATTTGCAGCCAATATATTCCTATGGATAGAAAACGCCAAAGATTCAATTAAATAATTCTTCAAACTAATTGAAAAAGTAGATAGTGTAGCAGGCTGTAAGATCAACATACAGCAATCATTTGGATTCTTGTAAATAAGGGTGATGTTACTGAAAAAGACATCTATTTATAATAAGTACCCAAAAGATCAAGTATTTCAGAATAAACCACACCAGAAGGGCAAAAGACTGATACAAAGAAAGCTACAAAACAGTCCTTCAAGAAACCAAAAGAAACGCACACAGAAGGAACGAGTTACCATGTCCTCGGATAGGCAAACTGAAGATGGTGAAAATGTCAGCATTACCAAAATTACTTTACAAATCCAATGAGATTCCTAGCCAAACCCCACCGTAATTTTTCAGAGAAATGAAAAACTTATCACCAACTTTATATGGCAAGGAAAGAAGCCTAGGATAAAGAAAACACTGGTAAAAAACTAAAAACAAAAGGAGGCTTCTCACTTCCAGACCGTAAGAGCTATCGCATAGCCACGGTCATCAAAACAGCGTGCTACTGGTACACCAATAGATATGAAGACCAGTGGGTTAGAATTTAAAACCCAGAAATACAATGAAGTACCTATAGACACCTAATTTTTAATAAAGATCTAAACACATTAAATGGACAAGAAATAGCCTTTTCAACAAATGATGCTGGAAGACCGACCGGATCTTCACCTGCAAAAGACTGAAACAAGACACATACCTCACACTATGTACAAAACCACAGTCAAGGTGACTCAAAGACCTAAGTATAAATTACACAATTATTAAGCCCATAAATGAAAAAAATAGGGACAAACGTATGGACCTGAGTACTTGGCATGAACACACTATGAAACATAATGAAAAATGTCCATCCTGTAGAAGACAAGATAAAGAACTGGGACATACTGAAAACACAATATGCATGCACATCAAAAGAATCAGCAGAGAACCCACCAATTGAGAAAAAAGTATTAAGCAATAATATATCAGATAAAGAACTAATTTCCAAAATCTACAGAAAACAGTCACATTCTAACAAGAAAAACATGTAATTTAATTTAAAAAATGGGCACGAGACATGAATAACAATTTACCAATGATAACATACAGCTAGCCAACAACCGTATGAAGGAATCTTCTCAATTACTAGCAATAAGAGAAATATAAATTAGAGCAACAATGAACTATCACTTCCCACGGACACTTTTAGCAAAATTCAAGAGGAATGATTTGACATTGCTAGCGGGACTGTAGAATTGTACAACCATTATGGAAATCAGTACGGCATTTCCTTAAACAAATGCAAATCCAAGCACCTTATGATCCAGCAAGCTCTCTACCAGGTATATGCTCAGAAGAAATGAAGAATACAACGCAAACAGAAAGATGTACACCTAGGTTTATTGCAGCAATTTCCACAAGAGCTAAAACATGGAAATAACCAAAAGCTCCAATGATAGAGGAATAGATAAACAAGCTCTGGTACATTTGTATTATGGGATTTGATGTATCAATAAAAAACAATGGTAAATCTCTTCAATACCACAAGACATGAACAAAACTAGAGAACATTATGCTTAGCAAGCTCAGTCAATCTCACAAAGATAAATATTTCATATCACCATCATTATAAGGAAAAACAAACTAGAGGGAACGTGGTTTATAGACCAATAGACAAGAATTTGATGACTCCCAGGAGACCAGGGAAGGGGTGGGAACAGGGAGAGGGGAAGGATGGGGGTTGGGGTGGGGACTGGCAAAAAGATGGCGCGTTTAATAGGATATTGTTGTAGATTTTATTTCTTGAGATGAGCTGTGTGATAGATAATTAGATAGATGATGTTACTTTAAAAATCCCCCACTCTCTGCCAAAAGAAAAAATCCCTCCCGATTTCTTAACCTTCAAACCTGAAGAGTAGTTCAAGTGACTTAAGAAGGAAAAAAGGAGGAAGAGTAAAACTGAAATGTATTTGGAGTCTTTAGCGACAAACAAGTTCATCTAAAAAGACAAGAAAGATCCCGCCCCTGCTGGCCATCCTTGGTCAGGTCCGGCAATTAGTAGGCTCCCCAACATGAATTTGGGCAGTCTCTATGGTCTCAAAGAATAACTCAGAGCAATTTCTTTGAATATGGTAGGCATCTACCATTCTTCTCCTATCCTCCCATCCCTTCCCACAAGAATAGCCCCTGATCTCCATAGGAATTCCTTTTCTAAAGACTGTTTTTGTCACAGGGAACAGAGCAGGTATCAATGGTGGTATTTGCTCTGAGACTTTTCCTCTTATAGATTTGACTTTCAAAGCAACATACAACGTACATGCTGAGAAGTAAAGTAATCCAGCGCCAGGCAAGTGCATGGGTAACGGTTTGCATCTTCTATCTGTAGAGTTATTTCTCTAGAACTAAATTGTTCATAAGTCAAATATCACTGAAGTTTCATTATTTCGGAAATTCATGGTCTGTAAGGACCCCAGCCATCTTTGGGGTCTTTGTCATAGGAAAGATTCACAATAGTGAACTGAGAAATGCAAATTAAGGCAGTGCCAGGTTCTAGGAAGTAAGTCCATTGAAATAAGTAACCAGTGGGAGCAAGAGCAGATGTAGCTGGACATGTAATGTCTGAAGCTCCAATTGAGATGAAGTCACATATTGACTCTAAATGTACATGTGCAATATTTGAGATACAGATACATTAGCATTTGTATATGTTTTCAAAGCAGCAAGCAAACAAAGGAATACTGCATGTTTAAAATTAGGAAAGGTGTTGGTTGTGTGCTCTCACCATATTTGTCCATTGTGTATGCTGAGCAAATCCTCAGAGAATCTGGCTTATATGAAGAAGAGTGTGGCATCAGGATTGGAGGAAGGTTTACTAACAATCTGCAGTATGCAGATGACATAACCTTGCTTGCTGAAAGAGAGGAGGACTTGAAGCACTTGCTGATGAAGATCAAGGATGGCAGCCTTCAGTATGAATACGGGACCAGGAGGCGATACTATGATAGGTGGAAGAAAGATGTAAGCTTTGAAGGATTTTGTCTCTTGAATCTACCATCAATGCTCATGGGAGCAGCAGCTAAATCGGCTGCACGAGATCTCTGTAGAGTGTTGACAAGCAAGGATGTGGGCGCTCACTATCCCCACTGGCTGAAGGCACGTGCCCTCCAAATTCCTAAGAAACCCCTAGTCATTTAAGAAGGTGACCACACACCTTTCTAGTGGATACAGAGGGGCTTGATTTGATATAAAAGCGGTTCTTGTGAGCCTCTAAATGTTTCTGTCCCATTCTGACCCCACTGTGTTGTGTAAAAGGGTGAAGGTAAAGAGGACATGGTTTTCCAAGTGAAATTAGCAGCGGGAAGTGAAAAAAAGATTTGGTTTCATTATTAGCCAGTATCTGCTTCGTGAAAGGAGTCCTGGGGACCCTGTCAGGTAAGCACTGGACTGCCGATGGCAGGGGCAGCAGTTCAAACCCGCAAGGCACTCTTTGGGAGAAAGATGAGGCTCTCTGCTCCCTAAAGCCTTACAGTCTCAGAAACCTTAGCTAGGGCTGCTGATTTTGTGATTGTAGATGTTTACCCATCAATAAATGAAAGAACCTTTAACATCCCATCATTAGCACCTTTAAAGATTTTCCAGAGGAGGTAGTGGTACTTGAACAGTAGAACTCTGACCTTCAGTGTAATATGGAAGAACTAGATGGGATTCTTGGTCAATGTACCTCAAACGCAAACTTTGCTTGTCAGAGTGCAGGCTGGGGTGTTTCTACGAGTCTGAACAGGCTTCAACAGAGCTCTTAGATTTAGACAGACCAGGAAGAAAACCCTGGTGGCTTCTTACGTCTTTTAAAAACTGGCTGTGGAAAAACTCGAGAAACACAATTCTGCTCTCACATACGTGGGTTTGCCACGGCCAAGAATTAACTCTATGCCAACTAGTTTGCTTTTTCTGGTATGACAACATTAGACAGCCCATGTCAATAAAAAGTTACATACGACTATATCTTATTTTTAGGTCTAAGAGCTTTCTTCAATTGAGACATTTTTACGTACTAATAATTAACCATTGTATAGATAAAGTTGGATCAATTTTGAGTAGTTGTGACTAGACTAGACTCCGCCCCTTCACTCTTAATCCTTCCTCATTTTTTTCCTTGACTTCTTCTAAGCTGTCAGATTGCTGTCCTTTCATGTCTCTTTTCATTCCTGGAAATAAAAATGTTGTATGGATTGAGGTCAGGTGAGTAAGGTGAGCGGGGTAAGAGAAGTATTCTGGATTTTGTAAAAAACTGGTGCCCTGAGATGGCCGAGTGAGCAGGCGCATTGTCATGGTAGCAAAACCTGTCCCCCATCTGCCACAAATCAGGCCTTTTTGGTCACACATGGTTACACAATCTTTTCACAACCTCTAAACAGAAAGCTTGATTAACAGTCTGGCCTGGTGGAATGAACTCCAAATGTCCTATTCCCCTCACATCAAAGAAACAAATGAGCATCAGTTGGGGGGGTACCCCTCAGATAACACCCATATCTTTAGTGATTTCTTCATTAATACCAGTGTCAGGCAAGTCGTGTCATAAGAACTAATTGTTCTTAGACGGGTTAAAATTAAGTGCAAGCCCAAACCTTTCATATATATCTACAGTAAATATGTCTTTGGCTCACTTGAGTGATTTCATTGTCATTTTATGATAGAGACTATTAATGAATGGTCTTCTTAATGTCATTTCAAGCATTAAATCTTTCTTCAAACTCAGATGGGATATCCTCAAGACTGCATTTAGGCTCCTGTGGACTTGTTTGCAGTTTCTTCAACTTTAGCCTGAACTTACATATAAGCAGTTAGTGATCTGTTCCATAGTCAACCGCTGGCCTGGTTTCAGCTGCTGATATTGAGCTTCTCCACTGCCTCTTCCCACAGATGTAGTTGATTTGATTTCTGTTATTCTATCTAGAGAAATCCACATGGATAGTCTCCTTTTGTGGTGCTTAAAAAGTATTTGTGATGATTTGGTTTGCAGAATTCTACCATGCAATCTTCACTATTGTTTCTCTCAACAAGCCCATATCTTCCAGCTACTATCACTCTCTCTTTGTCTCCAACTTTGGCAGGACAATCACTAATAATTATCAGTGCATCTTTATCAATTTCACACTGAAGATGTTAGTAGAATTATTCAATTTATACATCGCTAGCTTTAGTAGTTGATGTGTAAATTTGAATTTTAGTTGTATTGATTGGATTTCTTTGTAGGCATAGAGATAATCTCCTACCATGGGCAACATTGTAGTTCAAGATCATCCAACAACAACTGCATCAGTATATCCAAATACAGTTGCTAGAAGTTCAGTCTGGATTCAGAAGAAGTCATGAAGCAAGGGGTATCATTCCTGATCTCAGATGGATTGTGGCTGAAAGCAGAAAAGACCCCAAAAGATGTTTACTGGTGTCTCCTTGACTATGCAAAGGTATTTGATTGTGTAGATCATAACAAATTATGGGCATCCTTGAGAAAAAAATGAAAATTCCAGAACACTTCATTGTGCTTATGTGGTATGTGTACATGGATCAAGAGGCAGTTGTGTGAACAGAACAAGGGACTACTGCATGATTTAAAATCAAGGAAAAAATGTGTGCTACAATTGTATCCACTCATTGTACTTGTAAAATTTAATTAAGGAAGGAAACTGGGTTATATGAAGAAGAGTGTGGCATCAGGATTGGAGGAAGGCTTATTAACAACCTGCAATATGCAAATGATAGCAGGATGTGTCCTTGCTTGCTGAAAGTGAGGAGGTCTTGAAGCGCCTGCTAATGAAGATCGAGGATCGCAGCCTTTATTGTGGGTGACAGCTCACTGTAAGGAAGGCCAAAACCATCACAACTGGACCAATAGGAAACACCAAGATAAACGGAGAAGCGTGTGAAGTTGTCAAGGGTTTTGTCTTGCTTGGATCCCTGATCAATGCTCATGGAAGTAGTTGTCAAGAGATCGAAAGACATATTCTATTAAGTAAATGTGATGCACAACACCTGTTTAGAGTAGAGCAAGGATGTTCCTTTGGGACTAAGGTGAGCCTGACCCAAGTCATCGTATTTCTATGGCCTCCTTTGCATGTGAAAGTTGGACATTGGAAGACCGAAGAAGACTCGATGTATTTACATTGTTGTGCTGGAGAAGAATACCAAAAGTACCATAGATTGCTAGAAAGAAAGCAATCTGTTTTGGAAGCAGTACTGCCAGCGTGCTCCTTAGAAGCAAGGAGGACAAGACGTTGTCGCAGTTACTTTGGACAGGTAGTCAGGAGAGACCCGTCCCTGGCGAAGGACATCCTGTTTGGTAGAGCGGCAGCGAAGGAGAGGAAGGCCCTCCAGGACTTAGAATGACACAGTGGCCTCAACAATGGACTCAGGCATGAGAACAATTGTGAAGATGGTGTCGGACCGGGCGGTGTTTCTTTCTGTTGTGCACAGGGCCACTATGGGTCGGGACCGATGGCACCTAACAACAACAATATATAATGTATACAACATGCACACATATATGTGCAGATACACACACATATACACACACACGTGTATATATACATACATTTAACTCATTTTGTTTTTTCAAAGAACCTGACGTAAACAAACAAACAAAAAAAAGCCAATTCATTGTCCTGGAGTCTACTCTGGCTCATAGTGACGCTATGTGATCTTACAGGACAGGGTAGAAGTGCCCCGTGGGGTTCTTAACTTTTTAAGGGAGTAGGAAGCCTCGTCTTTCTCCCAGAATCTGCTCTAAGTCACCACGTATGAGTCCTTTTTAAAAATTTAGAATCTATGGTCATAGAAATAAGAGCAGCTAAGGTTTACTGGTATGGTTGTTATTCTGATGAGCCTAGTGGTGTATTATTCTTCTCCCAAGAAGGAGGCTTAGAGGAGACAAAGCTGGAGAAAGCCGGACTGGAGGGCCCAGGACTGAACCAAGCCACCTTCCCCCTTGAGGGCTCAGTTTCCTCTGCAGAACTGCCTCCAAGACCCTGCTTCCAGCCCGATAAGCCCTGTGTCCAGGTCTTGAAACCTGCTCTGCCCTCCAGGCCTAGTAAGTCACGGAAGCTCAAGGCTTCCTGAAGGAGCACTAGTAGCCTGGCACTGGCTAGGTCCCTCCTAGGCTCCAGGCCCAGTTCTGCTCACTTTGGGATCTCATTACACTCGCATGCATTTCTCCCAAGCACTGTCTCCAATGCCTCTTTATTTCCTCCCTTCTCACCGACAGCCATTTGAAGGTTCAGGGCCTTAGAATGAAGAGGAGCTGGGAACCAGAGCAGGATCCCACTGGGTACTACCTGGAGGCTGCTGCCCAGGAGGAGGCGGACTTCAAGGAGCAGCAGGATGCAGTGCTCTCAAGGAGTGGAAGAGAGGCTGGGGGTGGGGATGAGGGTGGGGGTGGGGGCGGTGCTGTCCAGCTTCCTGAGGTCCTCTAGAAACCTGAGGGAGGGGATGCTCTGCTGATATGCCACCAGGCTTGCTGCCTTGTCCATATGCAAATTAGTTAGACAGTAGAGTATTCATTGGGGAGGCAAATGAGAAAGGAGCCCTGGTAGGTGGTCAGTGGTTCTGAGCTGGACTGCTAACCTCAAGGTCAGCAGTTTGAAATTGCCAGCTGCTCTGTGGGAGATAGATGGGCTTTCTACTCCCCTAAAGAGCTATAGTTGTAGAAACTCACAGGGGCAGTTCTACCCTGTCTTACAGGGTCACTATAAGTCTGCATTGACTCAATGGCAGTGAACTTGTTTTATAGAGTTTGGTAAATGAGAAATGTTGGATAAGAAGATAGATTATAAATGAAGAGTAGGTATACTTAACTCTCCCTTGTGATTTAGTCTTTAAAATGTGTTTCAAAAACATTTTTTTATATATTTTATTAGGGGCTCATACAACTCTTATCACAATCCATACATATTCATATATCAATTGTATAAAGCACATCCGTACATTCTTTGCCCTAATCTTTTTCAAAGCACTTGCTCAAAACCATTTTTTAATATTGTTTATTTTTTAAGTGTTTGGTGTTTTCTTAGATTTATTGTTGACTTCTTTGAATAGTTTCTTAATAAATAAATTAAATCCCCTGTGGTCAGAGAACACAATCTTTATATAATTTTAATCTATTTTAGTTACTGAGATTTGCTATATGTCTCAGCATATGCTGATTTCTGATGACCAGACCCCGTTCATTTGAAAAGAATAGATATTCTTATAATTGTTGGGGAGAGTGTTGTACAAATACCAATTAAATCCAAATGGTTGAAAGTGTTGTATGTATCTTTAATTACTTTGTGGATTGTATTTGACTCATTATTCTGGGTAAGAGTAGGGTGTTAAAATCTCCAAGTATGTTTGTGGGATTATCTGTTTCTCCCTTTAATCCTATTGAATTTTTTAGTGTGCGTGTTATTGTTTGAAGTGACCTTGTTTGTCACAGGGCTCCTAATTCATTTCACTTCCACTTTCCTCCTTTTTTCTTTAAGCCACTCAGACCACTGTTTAGTTTTGTGGGCTAAGGAATCTGGGGGCCTATTAATTTTTATTACACATATTTGAAGCTCTATTATTTGGTGCATATACATTTGTTGGAGTTATGTTTTCCCATTTAATTGACCTTTTCATCATTAAATGTCTGCCTTGATTTCAATATTTTTTTTTTTAGTGTTGAGGTCTATTTGAGCAAGTCTTGAATAACTCCCAGGTTCTCTAATACATACTGTTTACGTGGCACATGTATCTTACATAGATTCATTTATGTTGTCTACTTTGGTCGTTATAATTAAGATATACATTTAATAAATAGCATATAGCTGGGGCCTATTTTTATTCTAAACATTGACTTTTAAGAGGCCTGTTTAGGGGTTTACATATTCACTTGATGTTCTCCAAAAGGCTGAAAAGCCATACTGGATTACTTCATAATATAATTATTGATATGGTTGGGGTTGGATCTACTATTTTGTTTTTTATTTGATCTTCCTGTTCTAATATACCTCTTCCCCCTTTCTTCTTTGCCTACTTCTTGTTTTAGTATTTGGATAAACTGTAGAATTCCACTTTAAATTAGACCTTGGCTTTTAGTTGTCCTTCTTTCTTGTCAAGTCCTCTCTACTTCACCTTGAAAGACCTACAGTGCAACCCACAAGCAGAACAATTCAGGATCTTCCCATGCGACCAATGAGGAAACTGAGGTTCCAGGGCTGGTCACAGAGGAGAGGCTAAACCAATGGTCTATCAGAAGACCCTCTTCAACATCAGAGACTTCAGGCCCCCATCTGTGTCCATCTCTGAGTCATCCTCTGGATGGCAAGTTGTTTTCTCAAGGCATTTTTGGATGCAGAAGATCTAAACTAAACACCCCCTCACCTCTCTCTACCCCTGAACCCAAGCAGTGGGGTGAGCTGACACCTGGGCACAGTAATGAGGGAGAAGGGGTCTCCAGACTGCCTCCTCAGAAATTGCTTCTAGAATCATTTGCCTGCAGTCCCCAACAAAAGCTCAGGTATGGAAGCTTGGCTTGGCCCTGACCTTTCACATCCCCAAAGCCAAGCTGCAGGAGGGGAGGGGGTTGTGCACAAAAGGGCCCAGGGAGTGACAGGCGGGCCTCAGCTACCTGCTGTTCTCCACAATGGGACCTGAGGCCCTGCTGCCTCTGGAGGCTGGAGAAAGGGCCCGGTAATGACGGTTCAGCCACCGCTGCTCTCTTCAGAGAGAGGAGAGGAGGGAGGTGGCAGAACCGCCCTGATAATAAAGAAGTAACAGATGAGAACTAAAAAGCTTATGGCAGACATCTTAACCCAGGGATGACAAAAGTGTCAACATCTGTGAGGCTTTCTGCACCAGCGACCCAGGCCCCCAATGAAAACCCTCCAGCAGCCATTCACTAGGGAGGCAAAAAGGCTACATT
This sequence comes from Tenrec ecaudatus, assembly GCF_050624435.1. NCBI lineage: Eukaryota > Metazoa > Chordata > Mammalia > Afrosoricida > Tenrecidae > Tenrec > Tenrec ecaudatus. Next base: position 37,332,459 of record NC_134537.1, on the reverse strand, counting down.
TTTCTATGGGAGGCGGCGAGGGTTTGGGGCGCCTGCCCTTTCACTTTCCAGCGCTGCTGAACCAGGTGCTAATGCTCATCTCCAGCTTCATTAAGGAGCTGGACGGGGCGGGCAGGGAGCTGGACCCAGCTTTGTCCCAGAGCCTGCGAGGTGGGTGGATTTGGGAGCAGCTAGCTGTCTGTACAGGGGGCCGCCGGGAAGGAGGGCCTGAGGAATTAGAGAAAATGCTGTTGAACAAGGGTCCCCGTTGACAGGGGCCTTTAGCAAGGACCGTCTCCAGGAACCGTAATCCTCTTAGCACCGATTTATGGATTTGTGTGTGTGCACAAAACAGGGAAATCGAATCTGAACGTCCTCGTCACATTTGCTAAAATACTTAATGAAAACACAAAGATGCTGCATTCTGGGCTTCACCTTTGATTTCGAAGATGGAGAGTGGCAGATGTTTGCTTATGTGGCTGATTAAAAAACCCAAATTGGGAGAGTAGTGGGCTGGAACAGGGCGGTCACCCTCCGTGCGGAGCCATTGTGCCTTCTCTGGGTGCTGACACCCTGCCTCCGGAGGCCTTGCGCCTTCACGGCTCTGGGAGATGTTCCTTCTTGGGCTTGAGCTCTGTGGCCACTGTTGGAATGTCTCTCCAGAGGTCTCCGGGAAAGTGCGCTCAATTCTGGCCAAGAAATGCAGCCTCTGAAACAGAGTGGGAAAGGTGGCTGGAAAAGAAGGGGCAACCGGCACTGTCACTGCTGTGTCCTTACGAGTTGGGGTGCCTTTCCAGAAAGCTCCAATGCCGTCCCCAGCCCCCACTCCCAACTCCCATGGCAACCAGTGTCAGAGTTAACACATGCACAGCACACCCCACACATACATGCACACATATGCCACTATGCACACATAAGCCAAACACACTGCCCCCCACAGCACACCCCCACACAAGACACCCCACACATACTTACACATAGGCACTGCTACACACATACACACAGATAGCCTACACAAGCAACACACACTGCTACACACACCCACCCCCACACAACACACCTCCACATGTATATACACATATTCACTGCTACACACATATACACAGCCTTCACAAACTACACACACAACACACATACATGTGCATGCACATACGGGTTCCTACACACATAGACACTTAAAGCCTACACAAACACACACTGCTACCCACACATACAGCCTTCACAAACAACATACACTGCTATACACACACAACACATTCCCACATGTACTTGCACATATGCACTGCTATACACATTCAGTGCCATACACACACAGAGCTCACACAAACAACACACTCCTATACATACACCTATGCAAACATACACACAGACATACATTCCTATGCACACAAACATGTATATGTGCCCAGCTACACAACATCTAACACCCACCCCACATGTATGCATATACATAACATGTATATACGTATTTCCAGTTACACACACCCACACACATGATCTTGGTACCCACCCCACACAGTCCCAGTCTGAATAGGTTTAACTAGCCTTAGGAGACTTACCTCTCTCCTTAACACTCAGATTTTTAGGCCAAAGGTTTGAGTTATGATTTGGTTTTAAAATGAAACAAGATGTAAGTAAGGATGAGTTGACTGGAGGTGTGCCAAGGAGGCTTTGCCGACGTTAAAACAGGAAAGCCTACACGTATTTCTTCTTTGAGATGCAGACCTGTTGTTTGCTGTTGGCGTCTCCATCTGAGGGCAAGAAGCCTGGGCTGCCAGCTCTGAGGGGTCTGCAAGTAGAGGCTGGAGACGCTCTGTGAACAGAGGGGTTGTGCATGCTGTGAGTGAACTGTGTTCCTCCAGTAGGAATAATGTTCCTCTTCATGAGTATTCATCAAAGTAGCAGCCAAGAGATCAAGCAATACACTGCACTGGGCAAATCTGCTTCAAAGAGCTCTTGAAAGTGTTAATAAGCAAAATGTCACTTCGAGGACCAAGGTGAGCATGATTCAAGTGTTTTAAAAATAGTTTTACTGGCATATAGTTCACATATCATATAACTTAATAGTCCAATTGTATTAAGAAGAGTTACTTAGTCATCACCACAGTCAAGTTCAGAACATTTTCTTCTTTCTCGTCCTCATTGCTGTTAGCACCCCTTTCCCCCTAGCCCCTCCTCCCGGACCCCCAGGCAATTATTAACCCGGTTACGGTCTTTATAGATTCACCTCTCCTGGATTTCATATACCGAAAATCATACAAAACACAAACAGGAAACAAACAACAACAATGGAAAAATGAATAAAACAGAGAGAACCCTTAATCCCAAAGAAACCAGAAAAATTAAACAAACGAAAAGAACTTTAAGATGGGTGAAAGGGGAGCTCAAAGACAAAGTGTGGCATTGTCGCCTAACTCCATCGGCCATCATTGACTGGACAATGCTCTCCTTTGACCGAGGCCTCCAGGCTGTCTGAGGTTTTGACCATCCCCATGTCTGTTGCTCATCCTGCACCTCAGGGTTTGCTGATGTGGAAAATTCAGCCCACGCACATGAGCTCTGCATTTTGTCCAAACCTACCTCCCCAGAGATGACTGTGTGGAGTAGGTATCATTTTCCGAGTTTATTATTATTACTTTTTTTTTTTTTACGATGAACTTAAACAAAGTTTATGGGGAAAAGGGAGCCTGGCATTCATGGGACTCAGCTATTTACCTCTGTGCACATCCGCTCTGTTGGCACTCACTGTCCAGCTGGCATGGACTGTAGCCCACATGGTGCTATGCCTTCCTCACTTAGCACCTGTCCCTTGTGCCCCAGATGGGGACTGGGAGCTCACTGGGTCTGGCAATCACCCAGGTCGCCTTGTGCTCACCCAGGTTGCCCTCTGCCTTCTGCAGCTTGCACATGGGGTGGGTGTTAGCTGTTGTGTCTCTGGGCACATATATATGTTTGTGTGTGTAGGAATGTCTACCTGTGGGTGCCTGAGTCCCCCCCCCACCCCCAGCCCCAGTTTGCTCCTTGTCCTCACCTGTTTCCACCTCCAGAGACAGGCTAGGGTGTTGTTTCCTGAGTCCGTTTGGCATTTGGCTAGAAGCCCAGGGACTGGTTTCCCGGGGGAGAAATTGGGTGTCATTGACCAAAACAAACGCTAAGAATTTTGTTGTGATTTGTCATTTAGACTTAGTTTCTAAGAGTGCGTTTCATACACTAAAACAAAAACAAAATAGAAACCTCACTGCCACAGAGTTGATTCGGACTCATAGAGACCCCAGGTGCTTGTGGAGATCCCCAGCAAGGATCGTGGGTGAGGGACTTTTGAGGGAGACACTAGTGGGTTGACTGATTCCTCAGGGCTTCCCCAAGTAGAGGAAAAACGTCTCTGACCTACTTAGAGTTGACACATATCCCTCACCGTGCTGGGACCCTGGGCGGGTAGCAGTAGCCACAGCTGTAGATGAGGGGCCTGGTGTCCGTGGCCCGAGAAACCCTTTCCAGCTCTGAAGGCCTGAGCTGTTTGCTGCAGGTCCCTGGGCCCTGCCACAGGCAGGACCTCTCCAGGTATGGCTCACACTCTCAGGGGCTGCAGCTTGGCCCACCCGTCCCATAAGTGCAGAGGAAACCAGATCCCGGGCCCAGCACTGAGATGAGAGCCCACTACAGCACCTGTGCACCCCAGGGGTGCGGGGAGCTGGAGGGACAGGGGCTGAAAACACGCAGCATGACCTCTGAGCAAGGCGGGGGTGGGGGGGGGGCAGCAGGCACAACAGTTGTCCCATGACTTTGCAGCTTTGAGGCCTGGAAACCAGGACTCCAGGCAGGCCTCGCCCCATCCCCAGTTCCCCATGCCTGTTCCCTGAGAAGGGATGGCAGGAGAGGCACAGGCATCCAAACAAAGCTCCCTCTGTCTGACCCAGTGCAGCGGGCATGAACCCCAGCCCCAAAGTGGCTCTCCTCACATGGCAGGTAGGCTCTGCTGGAAGGCATCGCTCATGGTGCAGGCTTCCTGCAGCCACTGGCATGATGGCGTCCACTGCTGGCACTTGGGGTTCTGTGAAAAGTTATGGGTCACAGCTGACAGCTAGCCAGCTGCCCAGGCTCCTTAGTTGCCTTGGAAAGCCCTCAGCCCCACTGTGCTCACACAGGCCCTAAGGGAAGGGAGCAGGAGCAGGAGCAGGAGCAGGAGCAGGAGCAGGAGCAGGAGCAGGAGCAGGAGCAGGAGCAGGAGCAGGAGCAGGAGCAGGAGCAGGAGCAGGAGCAGGAGCAGGAGCAGGAGCAGGAGCAGGAGCAAGAGCAGAGCCTTGTCCTTGACTTCCCTTTCAGCCCATGGTTGGATCTGACCTTGGGGCTAGTGTCGGGGAGGGGAGGAAGGAGTGACCATTCCCCTCTGCTTTTAGCCCTGAATGGGTGGCCCAGGGTAAATGATGTCATCTCTCTGGGCCTCAATTTCCCTATTTATGGAATACCAGTATATATGCACTGACGCTATGCTAGAGAGGGTTCTCTAGAGAAATAAAATCAGGACACACATGATTTTATCTATATACTTATATAGATATATACAACATAAGAAATAAACAGCTAATTAGTCTATAGGGCAGTACAAATGGCTCAGTGCAACTCACTTCCATGAGACAGCTAATACACTGGCATTCCTTCGAGTCTTGAGGGTCGGTGGGTGCAAGTCAAGGACGCAGACAGCTGAGTCCTCTGTAGAGCAATTTAGGCTATCCGGCCACAGGCAGCAAACAGCAAGGCAGGTCACCAACAGTCAGCCAGATGACAGGGTCCAACACTCCCCAGTTCAAACACATGGTGAAACAGGTCTTGAAGGGACCTCAAACTACAGTGACACAGTTCATGGGTTGGGTGTCCCACAGGTAGTGTAGCTCATAAACTGAGGCAGAGAACCAGCTAAGGCATCCATCGGCACTGGTCGATCATCAAAGAGCAAGAGACAAGAAAGGCTCAGCTCATCAAGTCATTTCTCTCTCCTCCCTTCAATTAATCCCACATGTGTTCGTTGGCCAGGTTGGCACAATAAACCTACCTATCACAGACACCTAGGGCCTGTCCCAGTAATTGTGATCTACTTTTAAATTTCTGGTTTTTCGAGTTTCCAGCTTCAAGAAGGCTCTGTTTGGGTAGGGGCTTCAGAGGAGCCAGGGAGGGGACCCTGCATGACAGGATTCCATTCCATTCCAAAACTGAGGCCACCGCCCAAGGGCAGCTAAGCTGGAGTGCAGTTGGCCCCCACATTCTGTTGCTCTTTCCAGACTCACCCTTGCCCTTTCTACCCATCAACGCCTTACCTTCCTTCAAACTCCATCTCGGTGTCACCTCCTCCATGCAGCCTTCCCCGATAGCTGAGCAGAACACTGGCCAGGAGTCTTGGCAGCACTGTGGCTACTCTCTGAGGCCACTGGGTTTGGCCTCCGAGTCCCTTGAAAGCTGAGCTTACACTGATGGGGCCTCTCTCTGTGGCTCCAGCACCATGGCTGGCATATAGGAGGTGCTCTGTGGAAGAGGGTAGAACTGAAAACACCCCAAGGGTCCTTCTGAAGGAACATGTGGATTCTTCAGGCCTGTCACCCCTCCTGCGGCCCAGAGGGGAGGGTGTTTGTATATCCTCCAACCTTCGTCCCTAAACAGACCATGGACTCAGGCATGTAGCCCAGCAAAGCTCGGCCACCTCCCAAGACTTGTAGCTGCCTGGGTCAATGATACTTTATCAGGGTCTCTCCAGGGACTGCTGGGTGGTGGGTGGGTGGGGATCTGCTGGGCTGGGCTGTAGAGAGGAGGAGTCTGCTGAGTACAACCAAGGTCTTCACCGTTCGTGCTGTAGGGTGACAGTAAGCCTGGAAGGATAGTAGTGTGGGGGTGCCGTCTGGCCTCCTCTGACTTCACAAGGGGGAAGGGGAATCACGATTGCTCAACATCTGCCCACGGCCCATTCCTCAGTGGCTGAGGTCAGACCTACCTCCAGCCGCCAACCTGCTTTAGCAATTCTAACTGGGCCGCTCCCTCCCAAAGCACTCTTCTACCGCTCTGCAGGGCTCAGACCTTCACTGCAGTGACCACACAGAACCCACAAGCAAGACTCACTGCGATGGCATTTATTAGGGAAGTGATCAGGTTACAATTCATGATCACAAATGCTCAGGATCTAATTCCTCCTGTTCAGACTGCCTCTTCTCAGCCACGCCTGCAGGCGCACCTCTCTGGTCTTCAGGCTCTCACCCATGAAGCCCCACAGCCTCTGCCCTAACTGAGCACGAGGGCCACATGGGTGTGTGAGGTAGCAGCCCAAATGTAGAAAAACCCCGGGTTGTGAATTTCAGAAGATTTCAGATTCTGGCTCTGCATCTGACTGCGTGTTGCCTTGGCAATGGGTTTATCTTCCTGGACCTCACTCTATTTACAGGAGGGGCATCGTACCTGCTTCGTCAAGTTGCTGTCAGGCTTAACATGAGATCATGTTTACCCAGCCCTGCTAAGCTTGAGGTCAGCAGTTTGAAACCACTAGCTGTTCTGCAAGAGAAAAAGAGGTTTTCTCCTCCCGTAAAGAGTTACAGACCCCTTCATTGTGGTAGACAGAACTGCAGTTCAATATAATACCTGGGCAGGGACCTCCCTCCATACTCAACCAATTTGCGCTAGGTTCTAGGTTTAGATATTTCTCGGTTGTTTCACAACAGTACATTTCTCTCTGGCTTATTGTAATAGTGTTGGTGGTCTTTCTACCTCTGTATTTTAAAAAAATCAATTTATTGGGGACTCTTATCACAACCCATTGTGTCAAGTACATCCATACATTTGTTGTCATCATTTTCAAACCACCCTCTTTCTATTTGAGCCCTTGGTATCAGCTCATTTCCCCCCTCTCTTCCCTATGAACACTTTATAATTTACAAATTATTTTTTCATGTCTTACACTGACCGATGTCTCTCTTCACCCACTTTTCTGTTGTGGGTCCCCCTGGGAGGGGGTGATATGTAGATCATTGTGATTGGTTCTCCCTTGTTCCAGCCCCCCATCCGCCCCCCCCACACACATACCTTCCCCTTATGCTCCTGGTAATGGCTACTCTCATTATTGGTCCTGAGAGGTTTATCTGTCCTGGATTCCCTGTGTTTCCAGTTCTTATCTGTACCAATGTACATGCTTTGGTCTAGCCAGATTTGTAAGGTAGAACTGGGGTCATGATAGTGGGGGGGGGGGAGAAGGAAGCATTGAAGAACTAGAGGAAACGAGTATCTCCCATCGGTGCTATGTTGCACCGGACTGGCTCATCCCTTCCTTGTGACCCTTCTGTAAGGGATGTCTAATTGTCTACAGATGGGCTTTGGGTCTCCACTCTGCACTCCCCCTCAATACATTGCTTCATCTCTATTTTAATCCTTTTTGGGGTTTAGATTTTTATTGTTTCTGATGTTTCCCAGTTTATGAAATACCAAGGATGGACTACATAGAGAAAATAACTGAAGCAATGGTATTAAGGATGGTGGGGAGGATGAGGGAAACCAGGGAGCAAACAATGAGTGTGGGAGCGGGGAGGGTACACCAGAACTGATTGTGATGATGCATATACAACTCTTTCTAAAAGCAGCTTAACTATGGGAGTTGACGATATGTGAATTTTATAACAATAAAAATATTGGGAGGAAATTTTAAAAAAAGAAGTTACAGTCTCAGCAACCCAAGGGACAGTTCCACCTTGTCCGGTAAGGGTTGCTGTGAGCTGACAGCAACTCAAAGGCAGAGAGGTAGATTCGTCTCAAGTAAAAAACGAGGCTTTCTACTCTGGTAGAGATACTGAAGGGATTCCTTCTGTCCCCATGGAGACAGCAGAGCAGGCTGTTCGGCTTTGAATACATCCGTCGACTGCCCGGCTTTCCCCTACATGAGGCTGCCAGGCAAAACAGTAATGGGGCATTCTGCTCACAGAGGGATGGACTACTGGACTCAGGCAAACTGGCCCTCGACTCTTCTTTGCAGAATCCAGGCACTTGGATCTTTCCTTACCACATCAGCCATGTGTCTGAATCAAGGCCTGTGTTAGTCTGGGTAAACTAGAGAAACAAATCCACAGAAACTCACATGTATAAGAAAGAGTTTTATATAAAGGGTTTAAGTGCACATCAAGAAAAGCATCCCGACCTGGTGCTGCCCAAGCCCACAAGTCCAACATTAACCCATATGTCCGACACCAATCCACAAAGTCCTCCTCCATTTCACAAAACACAGGCACTGATGCCAACTGCAGGAGGAAAGCCAAGCATCTCAGCACTGGCAGGTGTCTCCACACAGCTGCTCCAGCACCCAGGGCTGCATCGGGGTAGGTCCATGTGGCTTCTCCTCAGGGATGTCTCACAGAAGGTGAGCCTTGCCAGCTGAAGCAGGAAACTGGCTCAGGCAGCTGCACCCTAGTCCGACCATCACAAAGCAAGAAACCTGAGAACTAGACAGTTGAGGCTCACCGAGCCATTTCTCTCTCCACCCTTCAATTAACCCCACGTGTTTATCGGCCAGGTTGGCACAATCAACTTTAACTACCTCAAGGCCTTTATCTTCTCAGGGCCAAGCCAGCCCACTCTGCATGAGGAAGTCTCCAAGTGCCTTGTCTACAATTTAGGGTTGTTGTAAGGATCCACATGGTTAAGTAATACACAGAGAACCCAAAACAAACCCAACTGACTGCCATTAAGTCAATGCTGACTCATAGCGATCCTATAGGACAAGGTAGAACTGTGCCTGTGTGATTCTAAGACTGTAACTCTTTGTGGGAGTGGAAAGTCCATCTTTCTCCCACTAAGGAGCTGATGGTTTCGAACTGCTGACCATGTATATCGCAGCAGAACTCACAAGCACTATAGGGCTCCTATATACACAGAAGTGCTTTGCAAACACCTGGGGTCTTTCCTTTAAGGAAGTTTTTGAAGTAGAAGGGCCTGCTGATATACTTTGCTTATTTTTTTTTCTTTCTTCCAAGCCACAGGAAAGAGGGAAAGATTAAAACAAAGAAATAGGTATTCTAGCAGGCAACCCAACTCCACTGTCAGCCAGCTGGAGGAAGGGAGTAGCAGGGATAGGTCTGACCCAAGACAGGCGGCTGCCCAGAAGTTTAAGTTTGCCCGGTGGGTGGTCAGTGGCCGCTCCCTTCCTCCCAGGCCCCACCTCTCTCAATGTGAATTGGCCTGGGCCACTTCGGGTGTCTTGGTGGCCTCCTCCCTGGAAGAGCCCTGAGGAAAGGGCAGGTGGGAGGAAGGAAACCAGCACCCTTGCTTGGCGGCTTGATTCTGAGCCTTAGCCAGAGACTACCATGTGGGCTCTGCTCTCAGTGGGATGGTGGGAAGGCCAGGGAGCTGGGCAGACTGGAGGAAACTTTGGGTGTTGGGGGTAGAAGGATGAGGCTCCCCTTTTCTTTGGTCTGCTGAGAGGTGGCTTAGTTGTTCTCAAAGTTAAAAAGCTGGCTGCCATCAAGGAAACTCCTGACCCACAGCGACCTCATGGGTGTCGGAACAGAAGCATGCGCCATAGGATTTTCAGTGGCTGGCTTTTTGGGAAGCAGATCGCCAGGTCTTCCTTCCGATGGCCCCACCATTTGGTCAGCGGCACCCAGGGACAGCTCTTTGACTTTCACCCTCCGTCATTGTTGTCTGACCAGGTGACTTGTTCCTTGCTGCTCTTAGTCCTCTGCCAGCCTGGGTTCCACAGCGGTACCTGCAGACAAAAGCAATGCACTCCAGACTCTGTTTCACCCTCCCATCCAGACTGGGCATCGTGGACATGGGGGGCTGGCCTGTTTGCCTGCTACCTCGTTGCCATATCTGCCTCAGGTTGCAGGGCACCTGGGGACCTCGGCAATGGGCAATGCCTCTGAGCAGGAATAACGTCGTCCAAATCCCAATTAGAATGAGACCAGAGGTAGGATTGGCCAGGCACATTACAGATGGGTGGCTTAACGGATGGGCAGATAGATGGAGGGCGGTCGGAGATGGCCTTCCCTGGCAGATGCACCAGCGAGCTCTGTGTAGGCCAGCAACCCCTCTACCTGATGCTTCATTCATTTTCATCTTGGTGTGAACAGACCAATGGGCCTGATAGGAAGGCCTAGTTCCAGGGCAGAGGGTAGAAGCAAGGGGTCCTTGTATCTTTGCGAGTCCTGGACTGAAAACGGACTCAGTACACCTAGAGAGAAAAGGCAGGCTCTCTGACCATGTACGGGTGGGGAAATGAGGCCCAGGGCAGGACGAACTTTGACTGGGACCCAGGCTCCATGCCCCTCAGTCTTGTCTTCTCCCATTAGTCCTGCTGCTTCTCACTGAACCATGCAAACCCACTTGCCCATGGGCCCAAGGGTTGTCACCCAGTAGATAGGTGCAGGGATGCCTTTTCTTACAGAGAAAGAAACATCTTGTGATCAGTTGAGAATCCCAGTGTCCCAGGGTGTCTTCCTCTCCAAAAACTACAGATCCCTGGAAGACCTTGTGTCCCCCAGGCATTTACCGCCATGGGATTGCAGGAGTCCTGCTAGCAGAGTGGTTTCCGTGTTGGGCTGCTAACCCCAAGATCAGCAGAAGAAAGATGAGACTTTCTGCTCCCGTGAAGAGTTACAGCTTGGAACCCACAGGGCTGTCCTCCCGTCCTATAGGCTACTAGGGGTTGGAATGGACTTGATGGCAGTGAGTCCTTGCTTTTCTCATTTCAGGCTAAATACCAAAAGTGTCAGACCAAACTCAGATCACTGAGTCAATGCCAACTCTTGGCAACTCCACCGGCAGGGTAGAGCTGTCTGTGTGTTTCTGACACTGCAGCTCCTTGTGGGGGTAGAAAGTCCCATCTCAGGAGCAGCTCCTGCTTTTGCACTGCTGCCTTTGCGGTTCAAAGCCCAACTTGTAACCACTAGGCTACCAGGCCTCCCTCAGGCACAATACAAAAGAGGGAAATTCTGGGCTGTGTGTCAATGAGTTGGGTGTGCTGTGAGGTTTGTAGGCATGTGTGTGTGTGAATGTGTATATCTGGTACATACGTAGTGTGTGGGTGTGATCACTCACGTGTGCAGAGAGACAGGAGGTAGAGGGGTGGTGACAGTAGGGGTTAGGGGGTGCCTCGTGGAAGCCTGCTTTCAAGGTGAACTGTTCTGGTGTCACAGCCCATTTCTCCCCCAATTCCAGGGCCTGTTTCTCCAGAAGCCCTTCCAGCATGGAGCAGGGAGGCAGGGGGAGTGGTGTCAGGAGGGTCTGGGGGTGGGATCTGAGAGGATATTTGAATATTTGAATAGGGGGCTACCTGTGTTGGTGGTGGGGAGGAGTAGAAAGACCATATTGCTATTGTATGGGTGTCCACACTTCCCTCCCTCCCTCATCACTCTGCTGTGGGCCTTGCCACTTCTCATTCTCCCTGGCCAAGAGCCTCCAAACGGGTCTCCTGCCTCCTCACATTTGCCCTAAGTAGCCACCCCTTTTGCTTATGTGATTCAAGTACAAACTCTTTGTCCTAAAGGGTATTTCCAGACCCACCTTCCACTGACACCTGCTCAGGTGTTTTGGAAGTAGACGGCTCACCACCCTGAACATTCTCCCGGCTCTTGTCTTCCATGCAGTCTCTGCGGGCCTCTGCAGGCCTGTTCTCATTTCTCCAGCCACAGGGCCTGTAGTCCAGCCTGGGACCCAGCCAGTCCATACTCACCTGTCTCTACTGTTCCTCCATAGCATCCCCCCACCTGTCCAGCTGCCCCCCACCGACTGCTACCAATCCCTTACATTTAAATCAGACATCTTCTCCCAGAGCACCAGATACCTTTTCTTCCTATGTTCACTTCTTCGCAGAACTCTTCCACACGGCAATGAGCCTCATGAGGGCAGGCCTGAAGCTTATTGACTGCAGGTGCCCTGGGTTCTGTATTCAACATGTGTTCAATAAAACATTTGTTGAGTCAAAGAAAGTCTTTCCCTTGTTGGTCTGAGCTGCCTCTGTCCTCCAGTGCTGCCGGGTGCGGTTCCTGCTCACAGGCTGCCTGAAATGCCGGGTACATGGAATTGCACTGAGGCTGCTCTCCCGGATAGTAATCAATAGTGTTTTCTGTTTCTAAACAACCCCTGCTTGCAAAAAAAAAAAAAAAGCCAACCCTTCTTGGCTCTCTTGGTTAGCAACCATTCTTGGGTTTCAAAGGTGGAAAGCAATTTGCCACAAGCCAGAGAATCACAAACACTCAGGATGGAAGAGGAAGGAGGGAGGAAACAATTATGGGGAGGGGAGGGACGGGAGAGCAGAGCTCCCCGGTCTCCAGAGCTTCCCTTCTGGGAGTACTAAGTAAAACAAAGGGCTATTCTCAGAAAACTCTTGAAAGGAGGGCGGGGCCTTAAAGATCCGCAGCATCTTGATCACACGCTGGCCGGCCCTGTTGCCAAGGGTACCAGGCTCTCGGGAGACTCCAGGGCATTCAAAGTTGGTGTCTAAAGGTGACCCCTAGGAGAGCAGTTCCCACCGGCTGGGGACTGTTGGCCTTTAACAAGTTAGTCCTCCCTCGGTTATGGCTCCCTCTGTGTGCAGCGCCCGCAGCCACCTGCCTACAGGAGCGGGCGCTCGGCAGAGGGGCAGCATGGCACTTGTGGACCTCCAGGTCAGGGGCCACCTCCCGCCAGGGAGCTTGGGAGCTGCAGCAGAGGGGTTCCAACGAGCCTGCCGCGGGCCGCCGGCGAACGCTGCAGGCTGAGCGCAGGCACGGGCGGCGGAGGGAGCGGGCGCGTAAGCCACGCCGGGCCAAAGTCCGTACGGGGATCCCTCCGCGGGAGACCGGAAGGACGGGGGCTCCCCAGGGCCCCGAGGTGACTCTGGAGCGAGGGCCCAGACAGGGGCCCGCTACTGGTGTCCCCGGCGCCGGCTCGCTTTGCCCTCTCCTTCCCTCCGGGCGAGATCTGGGCCGCTGCGGCCGCCGGGCGGGTGAAGACCAACTGGACCGTCGGGGCGAATTTGCCTGAGGGAACCCAGCCCCCTCCACGGAGAGCTGCCGTGTTCTGGGCTCTGGGCTGGGTGCCCTCGAAAAGAGACGGCTCGCGCCCGCTGGCTTCCCTCAGGCCAGCAGCTGCCCCACAGCTGGCCGGCGGCGGCCCGCGGACCGGAAGTGCCTTGGCAGCCGCGCGGCCGCAGCTTCCGGCCGGCCGCCGCCCCGCCACCTTCCGCCCCTCCGGACACGGGGCGACGGCGTGTGGGTGTTGGCTGGCGAACGACACCCACCAAACTCGTGTGTGGCAACCCGGGGACCACCCGGCCCTGAACAGTTGGCCTGCCACGTCTCGGGGTGGGTGAGCTGCATGCGCGGACTTGTTTTTCCTGGCGCCGCGGAGGGCGCACGCTCCGTGGCAGGGAGGGCGAGGAGCCGCCGTGGGCTTTATTTATACAGGGCGGCGGGGGTGGGGTGGGGGTGCATTTTCGCTGTGTAAACAGAATGTTACACGGGAACCGAACCGTTTATAACCCATTAAACTGCCTGTTCTGATAGCCGCCCAGACCCCTCCTACATGCTGATAATATGTACAATATGTGTAGCGCTTCAGGCGGTACCAGCAGCATGCCCCAGCCAAGCCCTTGTGTTCTGAATCACCCTCTCAAGCAGCGCTTACTAATTAATACCAGGGAGAACTCCGCATTCCCGGGATGAACATAGAATTCTGGAGTCCCCGGGCAGTGGGGAGGATCCTCGCAAAGCCCCAACTCATGAATCTCCTTCCCCCCACCACCAGCGCCATGCTTGTCTACTCCAAGCTTGGAGACTTCCCGTGCCTGGGAGTTCACTGCCCATTAGTGCAATCGCTTTTTTCATTGGATAACTCAGCCTCTGGAAAGTTCTTTGTTCTATTAAACAAAGTCTACTCCTTGTAAACATTCATTCGCAGGACCTAGCCTTGCCCTTTGGGGTCAGATAAGATTCCGTCTGTTCTCCCACAACTGCCCTGGGTGTTGGAAGGGAGCACTCTCTATCCGGGCAGCCCCTCGTCTATTTATCCTAGGGCCTGCTTCGGACCTCCTCCACTGTGCTCTCTACTTTCCTGTTCTTGTTAGGTGCCATCCAGTCGGTTCCCGCCCATAGCAGCCTATGCACAGCACAATGAAACACTTACCGCTCCTGCACCATCCTCACAATTGTTTTTATGCCTGAGCCCATTGTTGAAGCCACTGTGTCGGTCCATCTCCTTGAGGGCCTTCCTCATTTTTGCTGCCCTTGTACTGAGCATGATGTCCTTCTCCAGGGACGAGTGTCTCCTGACAACGTGTCCACATAAGTGAGATCAAGTCTTGTCATTCATGCATTTAAGGAACACTACTTCTTCCAAGACAGATTGGTTTGTCCATTCAACAGTGCATGGTACTTTAAATATTCTTCTCCAGCACCGCACATCAAATGCATCGATTCTTCTTGGGTTCTACTTAATTCCTTAGAAAGGTGACCCCAGAAGGAAACCAGTCCCTCAGATGTACCCTCAGCAGCCCAACAACTGGGAAGGAGACTCTTAGGCAAGTGGGAAAACTCTTAGAGAGGCAAGTGGGAAAACCTCCAGACCTACTTGAATTTACAAGTTGGATAAATGCCACCCACTTCATCCTGCTCTCAGATGGGCAGACACCCACACTCAGCCACAAAGGAGCCCTGGATTGGGTTCCCCTGTCCCCTGGTCCTTGACCTCAGGTAGATAGGTAGATGCCTGAGGAGAGCCCATGTTTGCTGCCCCCTGCCTCACTCCCTTCCCTGTCCTTGATGTGTCCCCCTTTGTTTTCCCCTTGCATGAAATTGAGGTATTCGACTAGGTTGATGAGATTTTGTATAACTCTTACTAGAATAGCAAAAAGAAACCCTCATGGGAATATTTGTGAGTATTTGCTATTGAGTCGGTTCTGTGTCAGGGTAGAATTGTGCTGATTCTTCAGTAGATTGCCAGGCCTTTCTTCTGAGGCACACCCAGGTGGGCTCGAATTGCCAAACCTGCAGGTTAGCAGCAGAGAGCATAACCGTTTATGCCACCCTGTGGCTCTGGAATGCTTCAGGCACTCTCCTATGCTGAGGACAAGTCAAATGCCTTTTCCATGACCTTGGCCAGGGCAGCCCAGCAGGGGTGTAAGGCCTGGGCACAATGAAGCAACTACGCTGGGAGCACGTGCCCCCCCTCCCCCACCCAGCACAGGCTGACACAGCTGGAGGCCTCAGCCATCCACCTCCTCCCCTCAAAGCAGCACTGTTGGCTGAGCTTCCTGGTGCCTCCAGCTGAAGTCCTTTGGCCTCTGGGGTGTGCTCATCCCAGCCTGGGTCTGGTGAGCTGACCGGAGCGCAGGATGCCTGCTCTACCACTCTTGCTGTGCCAGGAAGCCCCAGGGCACAAGGACTGGCTGCTGTCCCAGAAAGTGTACATCATTGTCTGTCCTGGCTTGTCCTTGAGCTCAGGCCCAGCTCTGTCTCATGACAGTGTCTGTGGGGGTTAGGTCAGTGGCCTCCCTGGTCCTCTTGTCCAGGCTATAGAACAGACCCTGAGGCTTGTCAGAACCCCCAGTGGATATGGGAGGGTGGGGGTGGGGGTGGGGCTAGGGTTCATCTCTCCGACCCTGGTCTATTTCAGCGGGGAGGGGTCCCCCAGGCTGCCTTGGGGTGTCCCAAGGACACTGTGTGGCCACATTTCAGAGCAGAAGGCCAGCCTCTGGGGAGCTCAAAGGAAGGACTTTGTTTTCAGGGAAGAGGACAGGGCAAGGGTCACCTCTCCCTCCTTGATGAGTGAACAGCTCTGAAATGGCCTTGCTCCAATCCGTCTCTGCCAGGGCAGGGGTGACAGGGTCTGCTCTCACAGGCCGCTGGGAGGCTTCTGGGGGTTTTGTTGACAGGGCTGAAGGCAGTCTCCGCCCTGAGTTGTTGAACTGCCTGGGGCCTCAGCACAGCCCGAGACTGGGGGAGATAGAGAGCTCAGGGAGGAGACGTTTTGTACCGAGAGCCGCTGGCTGTCATCAGCAGAAAGCCTTTCTCTGCTGGAGAACAACAGGTGGGGCTAGGCTGGCTGTTGCTGGAGAAGGCTGATGTTGACATCATCAGGTTCTGAAAAAGCAGGGCGACCTGGTAGCAAAAGTGTAGCGAGCCAGCCAGATAGCTTTGCAGAACACCACCGGCCACACAGATTCTTTTGCCAATGAGGCAAAGAAAAGAACCCGTCCAGGTGTGGGGAATGGGCCCAAAGGTGGCCTTGACTCCCTCCTTGCTAGATGCCCTGGAGCACCTAGACTGGAAGGCCTGGTTTCTATTCTCTGTGCTGCAGACTGACTCCCTGTTCTCACCTGTTCACTGGGGATATTAAACATGTCTCACTGGTAAACCCATCAAGCTCCTGTGGGAATTGGATGTGAAAGGACGTTTTCAGTTTTCAGCTGTGCTTATTGTGCTAAGTGTCTGATGTTGCCATCAACCCAGAGGGCTGGTGCAGGTGCTGGGGCTGGGGCTCTGGGCCTGAGGGCAACTGCGGGGATCGCCCACCCTCCCTGTCCACTAGGGGGAGACCTCTGCACTTCCAGGGACAGCGACCTTGGCATGGGTGATGAAAGGGTGGGTGGCTTAGTAGAGTGTTGGCCAACCCGCCCCCTGCCCAGTGGCTTCCCGAGGGCAAACATCCGAGCGGGGCCTTCCATCCCTGTCCCCTGCCGATGTTGGCAGACTTTCAGAGGACCGAGGGCAGGCCTGGCTGCCAGGAAGGGTGGGGCTGCCAGGCACTGCCGAGCCGCAGGGTGACCCGGCCAGTCCCGGAAACGCTCCAAACCTTGGACCTCAGTCGCACATCCGGCGACGTGGAGGGGTAGCGGTGCGGCCAGTTGGGTGGGGGGTGGTGGATGAAGGCGTACAGACTGCCTCAGAGGTCAGGTTGCTGGAGATTTCCAATATGAGAAAGGAAGCAACCAAAAAACCCAAACTCACTGCCTTCAAGTCGATGACGACTCATAGGACATAGTAGAAGTCCTCTCCGAGTTTCTGAGAGTGTGACTATTGAGGGGAGTAGAAAATCCATTTGGTTCTCAGGAGCAACGGATGCTTTCTAAAGGCAGACGCTGCAGCTTACCGTCCAACTGGCAACCACTGTGTCCCAGACTCCTGCACTGGAAGAGGCTTGTTTAATCCCACCCAGGGGTCAGCTCACAGCAGCTTTGTGCTCTACTCACAGTGTCAACATTGCTTCTCTGCCCCTGGATGCTTCTGTAGGGCCACATATGTAGCCTAGATTCATTAATTAAACCATAGCAGGAGCAGCAACACTTCATAAAGAATGTAGCCGCATGCTGGCCTACCTACACTGTTCCTTCTCCAACTCAATGAGAGGAGTATCAGACCCATTTTCCAGATGAGGAAATTGAAGCTCTGGGGACAAGAGTAACTAGACCAACTTCTGTAAACACGAATTATTGGTGTCGGTTCAAACCCAAGCTAATCTGGCTGATACCATACGCCAGGTCCATAACTTCCCTGGAAGGCAGGGACTGCATTTTACTTATCTTTTACTGCTCAGTACATAGCAAGGACGCACTAGAGGTAGGTTGAATGGGGCCTGATGGGGCTTTCTGGTCTGACCCTCACCCTTATGGACTTAAGAAGTGATGTACAGTATGTGAAAGGACTTAACTTAGGGCCCAGCCTGGAGTGAATAGGCACCATGAATCTGAGCCTGAGGCAAGCTTTCCTCATGTTTACATGGAGCATCTGTGTTCCTGAATAATATGTCCAGAGAACATAGTCTGCTCGCTGCTCCCTCAGCAACACTCAGTCAAGGCTGCTAGAAGTCTGGCTGACCCCGGCAGTCAGAGGGCATGAGGTACCCAGGGCTAATGGTGGGGGAAAGTCTGTGAGTAGCTTCTCTTCGAGTCCTGGATGTTGGGGCATTGGGAGAAAACCGCTCTCTTGCCGACGTTGCTGAGAAAGCACCCCATCTCCTGCATCTTGATGGCAATGATCTTGAACCAGGAAGCGTGGCCAGCACATGCCAGGAGGTGGAGTCCCACTGGCCCATACATGTGAACTTCTCTGACTGTGTCATAGCATCTGAGGATGCCAGGACAGGTGAGACTTTGTGCAGCCCAGTGTGAGAAGGAGGGGGCGTGGGGGCTGCGGGACTGCACCGAGGCCCCAGGGCTTCCTCATCTCTCTCAGGCAGCAGGGAGCCTATTCCTCTTGAGTCACCTGGCTTGCCTTGACTCTTTCTCCTTCAGGTGGTCAAGAGAGGACTGTCCCATGTTTTCATCAGTTTTGTCCTGTCTGGGTCTCAACAAACCTACATTGACGTGGCCTCAGTCAGGGTTCAGGCAGGAAACAACTCATTCTAGAAACATCATTAGAGTGGAAGCTAGTTAGAAAGGTCTGGAAGACATGAAAAGGCATGTAGAAGATAGAGAGCATCTAGACCAGTGGGGGTCGAACTACCCTTTCACAGGGGTTGCCCGATTCATAACAGTAGCAAAATTATAGTTATGAAGTAGCAACGAACATAATTTAATGGCTGGGGGTGGTCACCACAACACGAGGAACTGTATTAAAGGATCGCAACGTTAGGAAGGTTGAGAACCACTGACCTAGACAGTAGCGACCACTGGAAGCCATTTCTAAGGCTGGAGGTGGATTTTACAGACAGAGGCCCCTGAGAGCTGAAGCCATGGCAGAGGCTTCCTGGTGGGCCTTGGGACCCAGAAAAAGGGAGAGCATGGGAAGGACCCGTCTCTACGCTCCTCAGGGGGATTTGGGCCCTGGGAAATGGCACTTGCAGGCGTCCTGTGACAGCGGAGCAGGAAGTACAGGGCTGGGAGCCAGAGATAAACAAACAGCCTGCCGAACTTCTCAACAGTCTGGAAAAGACCAACCTAAAAGCAAACTCACTGCCGTTGGGTCAATGCCAACTCATAGCAACCCTGTAGGACAGGGTAGAACTGCTCCTGTGGGTTTCTAAGACTGACTCTTTGTGGGAGTAGGAAGCCTTACCTTTTGCCCATGGAGTGGCTGCGGCTTCAAACTACTGACCTTGAGGCTAACAGCCCAACGGGTAACCACTCTACCATCAGGGCTCCTTTGGAAAGACCAGCACTTGTGAGATGAACTGGGGCCCTGAAAAGCAAATTTACCCCTGCAGATAGGCCAAGGTCCCCGGTGCTGCTATAAGTGGTGATAAGTGTGAACTCTTATCCAGTCTGCCCTTGACTCAATGGCGACCTCATGCACAGTGGAAATGTGCCCTGGTCCTGAGCCATCTATCCCCATAATGTGCTGGGAATGAAAGCACTGTGCTCAATTGGATTTTCATGGGGAACTTCCAAAAGCCGATTGCCAGGTCTTTCTTCCCAATTGTCCCTGCTGCAAGGCAGGCAAGGAAAGAGGGGGTTGTTTCTGAGGAAGATCTGTTTCCCATGCTGTTTTCAAAGAATAAGGGAACCTCTGTCGCGGTCATTAGTTCAAAACGACCAGCTGCTCCTCAGGAAAAAGGTGGGGAGTTGCAGTCTTGGAAACCCACAAGGGCCGTTCTGCCCTGTCCTATAGACTCACAGTGAGTTGGCATTGACTTGATGGCAGTGAACTTCTTGGTTTGGTGCTTAGCCAAGCTTCAGGCTTTATATTAGTTCATAATGTCAGACTTCAAGGACTGGACCTGTGGTGGCAGGCGATCTGATAGAACCACGCCCAAAGGAGGAGGGGGCGTGGCACGGACTCAGACAGGTCTCTCTCCCTGCCTCAGTCTCAGGCGCCATCTGCATTATTCAGGTAAGGACTATGTGCACCTTTGAGGACCCCTGATGAGCAACTGACAATGAATGTAAAGGGTGTGTGGACTGTGTTCAGCTATAGAGGGTTGCACCTACCATCACACACATCTTCTAAGACAGCTGGTTTGGGGTTTTTAATTGTCCCTTCAATGCCCCTGTGGAGTGGGCAACTATGAGCATAGCCCTAGAGCAGGGGAAAGTGAGGCTTTCTCCTCCCCTGAAGAGTGGCAGTCTGGGAAACCATGTTTCTACCCAGCGTCGTCTAGACCTCAGCGAGTGCAGCCACGGAGGGAAAGACAATCGGATTCAGACGTCTGCTTGTCCAAAGTCTACCGGGGATTCTGTTCCCCACAGTACTCCAGACTGTCCCCTCCCGGCCCCTCACCCTTTCTTCCGCAAGCAGTTTTGAGCATGTGTTGCCCGGCTCTCTGCTAGTTGCTGGGCCTGCAGCAGTGAAGGAGACCTTAAACACCACCCCCTCCTGAGTCTTGTTGAACATCTCCAGGAACAGGATACTCACTACCTCCTGGGAGAGCCTATTTTGTGTGTTTGCCCTTCCTGATTTAAGCGGAATCTGGCCTCCCTGTGATGCTTGCCCTGACCCCTGGAGCTGTGCAGAAGTCCGCCCATTTCCTCTGTCGCAGCCCTGGAGATGTGGGAAGTCAACATGCTCTGCCCAGCAGAGAGCCTCAGCCTCCAGCGTGTGATTTTGTCAAAGGGAAGCTGACTCTCTGGGCAGTTAAATCCCTCAAGGTCACGAGGTCAGAGCCAGGGTGGGCTCTCTTCTGGGTGCCTGGGCTCTACTCCCAACCCCCTCAGGGCAAAGGGAGGCAGTATGAGGACAAACTCAAGTGTGAAGGTCTGCAGGTGGCAAAGGGGTGGGCTGTGTGGAGTGCTGGGGTCCATCAGTCTGGAGTGGGGGAGGGGGAGTGAGGCATGGTCTGGACCTGTGCCCAGGACAAGCCTGTGCTCCAGGGTTTCTGCTCTGATTCACAGCTTCCTCGCTCCCCTAAGGAATCCCCTTGATAGCTTGCAGCCTGACCCCAGCGTCCCTGTGAACGTCCACTGACAGCTGCACGGAGCACAGCCACGGCTCCTCCTCGGTGCCAGCTGGCCGTGCTTGGCGGCCTGGGGCCTTGGGAGCCACCTCCCGGGATGTCAGTGGAGAGCTACAGGCCGGCCGCCCTTCCGTCAGCAGGAAGCTCAGCCACAAACACTTGGACAGGAAACCCATGCTTTGGCCAGCTGAGTGAGCTCTGGTTTCTCTTGCGTCTGGAGGGTTTGGCCGAGGGTGGAGGGAGGCAAGCCAGGTGCTGCGGGCTGGACTGGGTCCCTCGGGGGCTGGGATGTGGGTACCGGGTTGTGAGTGGAGATGCATTGCACCTCAGAGACTGGGGCAGAAGGAGGCTCTTCCTGGCAGAAGCTTGAGGGAGTGGGGGAAACAGCAGCGTTGACCCAAACTGGGCCAGCTGTCCCAGACTATGCAAAGACCCTTTTGTAAGGATTCCAGGAAAAATGTTTTCCCTTGGGTCCCGGCCTGTGCCTCCAGTCAGCCTCTACCTCCAGGACAGCATCTTGTGGGGTGGGATGTCCACAAATTCCCAGCTTGAAGAATGAGTCCTCAGGGGAGGCCTCTTTCATAACCTGCACGCTGTATCCTGAGTGAATTAATCAAAAGTGGAGTCTCCCAGCCAGGAACAAAGGCGATGTTGCATTCAGGGATGGTAGCTTTAGCTCCTGCGTGCCTGTCTTCAAGGCAGTTTGTGTACACACACAACCACCATGCATGCCCCGCTTTGATTTCGAGAGCACCCACACTTTTCACAAGACATTCCAGCAGGTTCTCCCTCCCCCCCCCCCCCATTTTCCCCATTGCTTTTATGAAGCTGGTAAGCTGCAAGAGATGGCTGGTGTCTGGCGACCAGTTGGAAAACAGGTTTACTCCAGGTGGCCCGGCTCAGCAGTAGTCATGGCAGGGACTTCTGCAGGGGGCAGAACTCCAGTGTTATACTTTCCACTGGCCTGGGCATTTCCATCTTGCTCAGGACCCTGTGCACTCAAACAAGGCTCACAGGGCTGGAGCTGATGGGCAGTGTCCCTTTTACTTGTCAAGGCCCAGTTCAAGCACCGCTTTTGGGCAAATCCACCTGTCTTTGGCAGCTCACAGTTCTTCATTTGTGTCTGTTTAAGAATATAAATTTTAGTGTATAATACGGTTTATGAGTCAGAATGGACTCAATGGCAGTGATTTTTTTTAATGGCTTCAAACACGTGTCCTCTTCTAGTGATCGAGCCCTCCTGATGATAGACCCAGAGTAAGCGGGCCTCACCCTGTTGTATGACATAAGGTTTTCATGGTCTATTTTCCAGAATACATAGTCAAGTCTTTCTTCCTGGTCTGTCTTAGTCTGTGAGCTCCACTGAAATCTGTCTACAATGCATGACGCTGCTGGTATTTGAAATACCAGTGGTGTAGCTGCCAGCATCCCAGCAGCATGTAAACCACCCCAATACAGCCGACTGACAGGTGTTGGAAAACGTCACGTCATGTCAACCGAGGCAGTCTTGCAGAAATACCCCCAGGTGCCTCTCATGTAGGTGTTCCAAACTTACGGGGTCCAAAACAGACCTCTTCGTCTGTCTCTTTTTCTTTTTAAAATCATTTTGTTGGGGGCTCGTACAACTCTTATCACAGTCTATACATAACTCCATTGTGTCAAGCACATTGGGACATTTGTTGCCATCATCATTCTCAAAACATTTGCTTTGTACTTGAGCCCTTGGTATCAGCTCCTCATTTTTTCCCAACCCTCCCCTCCTCACAAACTCTTGATAATTCATAAACTATTATTATTTTTCATGCCTTACACTGCCCTTGTCTCCCTTAACCCACTTTTCTGTTGTCTGTCCCCAGGGAGGGGGTTATATATAGATTATTGTGATCGGTTCCCCCTGTCTCCCCCACATTCCCCTTCCACTCCTGGTATCGCTACTGTCATTATTGGTCCTGAGGGGTTTATCTGTCCTGGATTTCCTGTGTTTCCAACTCTGATCTGTACCAGTGTACATCCTCTGGTCTAGTCAGATTTGTAAGGTAGAATTGGGATCATGATAGTTGGGGGAGGAAACATTAAAGAACTAGAGGAAAGTTGTGTGTTTCATCGTTGCTACACTCTACCCTGACTTGCTCATCTCCCCACCCTGACCCTTCTGAAAGGGGATGTCCAGTTGCCTACAGATGGGCATTGGGTCTCCACTCCATACTCCCCCTCATTCACAATGATATGATATTTGTTCTTTGGTGCCTGATACCTGATCCTATTGACACCTCATGATCACACAGGCTGGTGTGCTTCTTCCATGTGGGCTTGTTGCTTCTCAGCTAGATGGCTGCTTGTTTATCTTTAAAACCTTTAAGACCCCAGACACTATATCTTTTGATAGCTGGGCACCATCAGCTTTCTTCACCACTTTTGCTTATACACGTGCTTTGTCTTCAGTGATCCTGTCAGGAAGGTGAGCATCATGGAATGCCAGTTTAATAGAACAAAATGTTCTTATCTGTGCCCTCCCAACTGTGGATGACAATTGAGAACTTTATCTTCTCAGATCTTAAGACAGAATGCCCAAATCATCCATATTAAAACTGCTTCCCATCCCCACAGCCAGCAGCCTCCACTCATCCTTCCTCTATACCTCTGCCTTGTCAGAGTCTTGCTTCCAAAGACCCCTGAAACCACATGTTCATCCATTTGTTACTAGATTTACATTGGAAAATCCAAAACTGGTCATGTTGTGTTCTGTTCCAACATTTCCAATGGGCCTCCATTTATAACACACTGATTCCTTCCCCCAGAACCTTTCCCACTGGTGTCCACTGGGTTTTGCAACCTTATTCCTTAACACTCTTTGCTGGCTACCCATTCTAGCCTCACAGACCAATCTCACTACCACAAAACACCCAAACAAGTTCAAATTCACTTCCATTGAGTTGATGCCAACTCATAGTGACCGTAACCGTACAGGACAGGGTAGAACTGCTCCTGTGAGTTTCCCAGACTTTACAGGAGTAGGAAGCCCTGTCTTTCTCCCTAGGGATATCGGTGGTTTTGAACTGCTCACCTTTCAGATTGCAGCCCAAAGTGTAACCACTATGCTACTAAGAGTCCCTAACCTCACAACACATTCTCATTTCTATATGTTCTACATGCTATTATCTGCCCTCACCCTGCCCTTCTATTCTGTGATACTAGGGTCTTAAATGCTCTTTTCAAGGGTTTATCATTAGTTATAGATTGATATAGTTCTGGAAAAATCTGAGCTAATTATATATATATATATATAGCTTCCAGCATCATATCAAATATTTTCTGTCCCACAGCTTCCCTGACATGTTGGGAATATCCAGGCACTGGGTTGTGAATCAGTTATCTTAACAGCAAACATGAGAATTGCAGTCCAAAAGGATGATGCTGGAGGGGAGCAAGGCTGCCATTGGTCTAGCATGCTCCTCTAGCATTCCTGCCAAGTCACAGCCCAGGGACTGCCTTCCAGAGGGGAGAGGCCCCAGGAGAACCTGTGATTAACTTGTCATGACCACTCCTGAGTCCAACCTGACCGGCAGCTGATAATCTGGCTCCTAAACTTCAAAGCCTAACCCTCTCACTTTGGAACTAAGAACAAGGACTCTGGGTTATAAGAACCTGGAAGGGTGGGTTGCCACATTGGGATCCTCGTTGGTAATGGTCGTTGTCCTTGGAAAGGTCCCCAAGGCAAATGGCAAGGTCTTCCCAAGACCCCCCTTCCCCCCACTCAAGCCGCTCATCTGGCCTCCTGCCCACTTGGGGTTTATTGAAATCCACCCAGCTTCCCATGCCCCCTGGGAATCAGAGATCTCATGATCTTCCCCGCACAGGACTGGCTGAACTTTTACGCCCACCTGTTTGCATACCAGAGTTAATTAGTTGAGGTCCTTTTTCCCTGCCTGTTGAAACTACAAAGGGAAAAAATTTCCCCCCTCTTTCTTTAAGGGAACAATGTAGAAAGTTCTAATTCTTCTCAGATGTCAGCAGAGCTGAGAACTCAGGCAAAGGGCGTGATTGTTTTTTCTGAAAATAAGAAAAAGGCATTGGATTTTTTGCTAAAAATCTGCCATCACTAAGCTCTCTGATACAAATGTCCTATTCTGCTTTGAAGCAGTGAAGTGCAATAGGCAGAGAACGACATGGAAACTCTTCCCAGATGGGAGAGAGGCAGGTTCCATCCATCTCTTTACTTACAAAATGGCACTTCTTAGGCTAACTCACCTGCAGTTGCTAGATAAAAAGATGGCTGTGTTGAAGTTCGACAGTGCTTTTAATTAGCAGTGGAAGCATACTGTTGGCGGACTATCATAGCAACCCCCTAGGACAGAGAACTGCCCGTAGGGTTTCCAAGACTGTAAATATTTATAGAGCAGACCACCTCATCTTTCCCCCCAGGAGCAGCTGATTGGTTTGAATCACTTGCCTTGTGGTTAAGAGTCAGCTGTTTAACCCACTGCACCATCAGGGCTCAAAGTCTCTACTTATTAAACATAGAAACCATGGATTTTGACACTGTAAAAAATTCCTAATATTAACTGAATATCACAATGCATTCAAAATATGATTAGATCTACTGAATATAGTTGAACATATTTATTGCACAAAGCAGCTACAGGGCTTTGTAAGCTTGCACTGTTGAGCACTAATGGACTCAGCATCTTAACCGTCATGAAGATGGCACACGTGAAGCCACGCCCCACGCTGCAGTCTACAAGGCTGCCTCCGAGCTGCTCGGACTCATCAGCAACTGGCAACATGGCCTAGGTTCAACTCTGAGAAATAGAACAGCCCACACTGGGGGTTCATTTATGGTTTTGAATCCGTTCATTCAGTTCAACCCCCTGCCGAGACTTTGGGTTTTTCCTCTTAGATAAACTGAGTCAGAAGCTACATTTTTGAGTACTAGATCCTTCAGGTGATTCTATACATAAGACTTAAATGCCTGAGGAACATGTGAAATTGTAGATTCTGAGTCAGTTATACGTTGGGGTAGAAAGACAAATTCTCAGTGGAGGCTTTAACTAGTATGAACTGGTTTGAAGTCCTGGTTCAGATAAAATCTGTTTCTTCAGTAAAGTCCAGGTGGATGATCTGGGATTGACATTTACTCATTTATTTAACCAGTCATGAAATATTTATCTAGCAAGTCTCCTCCCATAAAGATGTAAAGCCCCAGAAACCCACTGGAACAGTTCTACTCTGTGCTACAGGGTCACTTGAGTTGGAATCAATTGGGTAGCAGAGAGGAGGTTTGAGGCACTAGGGTTACAACAGCAAGTACACACACACACACACACACACACACACACACACACACACACTACCATCATGGAGTTTACATCTTGTGATAAAATGGCAGCATCTCTGCAGTCTAGGCAGCAGGATGAACTCTAAATACCCAAACTATAGGATAGGGTGGAATTGCCCCACGTGAGCTTCTCAGACTGTGACTCTTTAAGGGAGTAGAAAGCCCCATCTTTCTTCTGAAAAGCAGTCCAAAGCACAAGCACTACACCAGGGAGGAAGCCATAAGAAGGAAGAAGGGCAAGGGTATTCATATGCAATCTCTTAGAGTAGGTTCTTGGAAGCTCCACACACTTTCCTCTACCTCCCTTGGAGAATTCGTCACATAGCCTCATGTAGTTGCTGAAGATGTTGGAGAATGTAGCCTGCTTGAGGTGCCCAGGTGCCCACCTATAAATCTATTATTATAAAAGACAGGGAACCCGATACTGGTGTTTACCACAAGTAAAATTTGTAAAGGTTTTAAAATTATGTCAGTGCATCAAATTATTGAATATGGCTTCTAGCCATAGCTTTTGCTACTCCCATCAAATTATTTTCCCTGATGGGCCAGGGTAAGAAGATGGGGGAAGAGATTATTTGATATGATTTAGCTGTGAGTGATTGCCATCCTGCTGGGTACAGAATGAGCTCTCTTCAGAGGCACTAGTGGGGGATTTTACTACCAGTGAGAGCCAGAAGTGGAGCATATCCTCTGGACCCCAAGATCCCTGCTCAGGGAACCTCCTTGATCCAGGAGACAGCTATAACACCAGACGAACATGAAAGGGGCAAACGGGTAGAAGAACCAGGAGCCAGAGCATAAGACAGGGTGGTGGACTTCCCAGACCACAGAGTAAGTAAACCTGAGTGCTTTGGAGTAGGTGACTGGCTTATGGCTGTGGGGTGTCTGTGGGCACTTACTTCAGGGAGCTGGGTTTTTCCAACACATGGAGCTGGAGCTGAGTGTCTTTGGGAGCTGGCTTTTTCCGACCCAGGAGCTGGAGCTGAGTGTCTTCGGGTTGTTGCTTAAAGCAGTGGCCTGCACTTTGGACATTTATTAGCAGCTTTACAAAAACTTTGTAACGTCCTGACTGAACAGCTGTATCCTGAGCATTTCTCACCTGAGTTGTAACCTGTTAACTCCCTTAATAAATGCCATAATCATGAGAATTACCTGTGAGTTCTGTGTGGTCATTGCAATGAATTCTTGAGCCTTGCAAAAAAGTAGAGTGCTGTAGAGACAGTAATAAAAATAGTGAGGTGAGGCAGAACCGTCAGAGTGGCTGGTAGTTTCAAACTGTGGACCTGGTGGTTAGCAACCCAACATGTAACCGCTATGCCATCAGGGCATCTCCCAGCATATGTACATATAAAGGGCTTCAAAAAGTTGGTGGAAAATGGAATTAAAAGCTAATGAAAATTTCCCATAAACTTTTGAAGTTTCCATGCATTTTATTTAGCCTAATGTACCCGACATTATCTCATCATACAACAAATATTAAGATCATTTTTGAGCTGTTTCACATTCTTTTTCTCCCCCTGTAAGGCTTTGGGCTCCACTGTGCATTTTACATTCACAGCACATCACCAGCAGACCAATCACATCGAACAGGGTATCTCTAGAGCCTGACAAGTCAAAGTACGGCTCATGGGCCAGCAGTCTAAGGATTGGCAAACCCTGGGTGCTTGTTAGAATTGCAGGTTCTCAGGCCCTGGCCCGGGATCTGAATCTTAAAAAGATACTCAGGTGATTTGGGTACACATTGAAATTTGAGGTGCACTATTTCATAATTCATCAAATGACAGTTTCCACTGGAGCCTAATAAAATCTGTGGAGGAAAGAGAAGTCATGGCCAGTGACTTTCTGGAATCCGGCCTGGAAACTTGTCAGACCCCGTCTGTCTTAGTAATCTAGTGCTAAGACACACATGCCACAAGTGGATGGCTTTAACAAACAAATTATTCTCTCAGTTTAGGAGGCTAGAAACCCAGCTCTAAGGGAAGCCTTTCTCTCTGTTGGCGAAGGGAAGGACCTTGTGCCCTTCAACACCTGTGGGTCTGACATCTCTTGGAGATCTCCGTGTGTCTCAGTATCAGTCTTCCCTGGAGCCTGGGAGATTCTCAGCACCAGGACCCTCAGTTGAAAGGATGCTCCTGGATCTTCATTCTTGATTGTATGTCTCCGTAGACTAAGACAACAGCTTAAAAAATGTACTTGACGTCTCTTATTTTTTTGCTTGATTTTGTACATCGTTGATGTATAATTTATATATTATACAATTCACCAATTTAAACTGTACAATTCAGTGGTTTTTTATATACTCAAAAAGTTCATTAACCTTCAGCACAATTTGAGAACATTTTCTTCCCCTCAAAAAGAAACAACATCCATTCACTGTCATCATTTCTCATCTCCCACGTCGAGCCCCAGACAATCACCATTCGACTTTTTGTCTTTGGAGACTTTTCTCTTTTAGTTTTATAAATGGAATCATTCAATATGGTGTTTTGTGGTGGCTTCCCCCCTCCCCCCACCAGCATAGTGTTTTTATGAAGCTATTAAAAAATTCTATTTACTTCTTCAATCTGGAATTGATGAAACATGCAATCAATATGCATTTCTAATTACTGGTGATTAGCATTCAAAAGTTGGAAACAAAGAGGACAGAACAGAAGTTGGAAAATAATGGTCATGGTGATAGAAATTAAGCTGGAGATCTCATGATAGAATTTTGAGAAACTAATGACTTTCCATAGCAAGTGTACTTTTTCAACAACATAAATGACGGGCATACATGTGGACTTCTCCATATGGAATACACAGAAATAAATTGACTGGATCTATTAGAAGAGACAACGAAGAAGCTCAATATCAGCAGCCAAATCGAAGCTGGGGGCTGACTGTGGAACAGACCATTAATTGATCTATGTAAGTTTAGGTTGAAGTTGAAGAAAATTAAAACAAGCTCATAAGAGCCAAAATAGAACTTTTGGTATATTCTATCTGAATTTTGAGAAAATTTCTAGATTTTCTTTCAAGAAGAGATTTGACTCATTGACCGCTAATGACAGAAGACCCGATGAGCTATGAGATGACATCAGGAACATAAAACATGAAGAAAGCAAAAGATAATTAAAAAGAAAAAGAAACTATCAAAGTGGACATCAGAAGAGACTTGACAATGTGCTCTTGATCGTAGAATAAGTAAGGGAAATGGAAGAAATGAATGATGAAGTAAAATAATTGCAAGGGAAATTTCAAAGGGCAGCTCAAGATGATAAAGTATTATAATGAAATTTGTAATGGTCTAGAGTTAGAAAGCCAGAAAGGAAGAGCATGCCCAGTATATATCAAACTGAAAGAATGGAAGAAAAAAAATTCAAGCTTCAGGTTGCCATAGTTAAAGATTCTATGGGCAAAATATTGAAAAATGCTATCAAAAGAAGATGTGAGAAATATACAGAGCCACTGTTATCAACAAGAACTAGTCAACAGTCAACCATTTCAAGAGGTAGAATATGATTAAAGACCAGTGGTACTGAAGGAAGAAGTTCAAGCTTCACTGAAAGTATTAGCAGAAAATCAAGACTGCAAAAATTTATGGAATTGGAGGCATTTACTCATCGGTGCCAGGAAATTTGGAAGACAGCTACTTGACCAACTGACTGGAAGAGATCCATATTTGTACCCGTTCCAAAGAAAGATGACCCCACAGAATGCTCAAATTATAGAATACTACCACATGCAAGTAAAATTTTGCTGAAACAACAATGGTTGTAGCAGTACATCCAGAGGGAGCTTCCAGAAATTCAGGCTGGATTTGAAAGAGAACTTGAGACAAGCAACATCATTGTTGATGCCAGATGGGTCTTGGCTGAAAGAGAATACCAGAAAAATGTTTACTTGTATTTTATTGATTATGTAAAGGTATTTGTAGGGATCGTATCCAACGATGGATAACATTGAGAAGAATGTGAATTCCAGAGTACGTCATTGTGCTAATGCAAGACTTGTACATGAATCAAAAAGCAGTTGTTCAAACAGAACAAGGGAATACTGCATGATTTAAAATCAGAGATGGTATGTGTCAGGGTTGAATCCTTTCCTCATACTTACTCCATCTATATGCTGAGCAAATAGAGAAGCTGTATTACATGTAGAAGAATGTGGCATCAGGATTAGAAGAAGGCTTATCAACCCACGGCATACAGGTGACACATCTTGCTTGCTGAAAGTGAGGAGTTCTTGAAGCACTTGCTGATGAAGATCAAGAACTGCAGCTTCAGTATGGATGACAACTCACTGTGGAGAAAACCAAATCCTCACAACTGGACCCATAGGTCACATCACGATAAACAGAAAAGATGGATGTTGCCAAGGATTTCACTTTGCTTGGATGCACAATCAACGCTCATGGGAGCAGCAGTCAAGAGATCAAAGGAGGCATTGCACCGGGCAAATTTTCTGTACAATATCTCTCTGAAAGGTGTTGAAAACGTAAGTATACCACTTTGGGACTGAAGAGCTGCAGACCCAAGCCATGGTTATTTTCCTATTGCTGCATAGTCATGTGGAAGTTGGACATTGAATACGAAAGACAGAAGAATAATCACTGCATATGAATTGGGTGCTGGCAAAGAGTGTTGAAATACCAAAGACTGCCAAAAGAACAAACATACCTGTGTTGGAAGAAGTACAGCTAGAATGGACCTTAGAAGTGAGGATGACGCCATGTTGTCTCACGTACTTTGAACATGTTAGCCTTTGCTAACCTCAGTTTTTCCACATAGAACCCATTATGTTTAGTAAAGTAGGAAAAGAGGAACACCCTTGACAAGATGGACGGACACAGTGGCTGCAATAATGGACTCATGCATAACAACAGTTGTGAAGGTGGCAGATCACTGGGTGGTGTCGCCTTTTGTTCTACATAAGGTAGCACTGACATGACAGCACCTAGCAACAACATGTTTTCAAGGTTCATCAGTGTTGTAGCATGTATCAGGACTTCTTTCTTTTTGTAAATTTTTTTTAGAGAGTGAGTGTATGAGAGAGAGTGAGTGTGAGAGTGAGTGAGGGAGTGAGAGTCGACTTCTTTCTTTTTATGACTGAGTTGCATTTCATGATATGAACATAGCACATTTTTCTCCATTCATAAACTTGTTTTAATAACAAAATTTAATAACAAAGCCAAAGAAGGGAACAACAGTAAGGAAAAACTGTAGGAAACAGAGTTCCCAAAGACTCAGTCAGAGAGATCAGCATTGAAAAGAACCCAGAAACTCGCAAAGTATGCTTTGAGAGGACAGCAATGAATGAGATGAAATTTTAAAAAGATATAAATTTTTGAATGTAAAATGATCTTTTCTGCAAACCTTTACCCAATTCACCATAAAAGGTTGTTGTTGTTGTTGTTTTTTAAAAAGAACCAAGTACCTTGTGTTCTATGTGGAAAACCCGAGGCTAACACAGGAATTTTGAATATGGTTGTATTAACAGGTCTTCATTGAGGGCATACGGATATTATCCTACCACTGACAGGATGGTACTTCTTGAAATGTTCTTTAAAAAATTAGCAGTTTTATTGACATATAATCTATGTACCATACAATTCAATGGTTTAAAAATATTTTAAAAGAGCTGTGCTATGCTCCGGGAGATGGACATATCTGATCAGAGCACACGGGAGCAGATGAAGGGGCAGGAGGAGAGAGTGGAATACAGCCTGGCCCATCAGGCCGTGAGGATGATGTTCCTGAGTAGAGCAGCCAGTCCACAGAGAACAACATGGCTGGCCCCACTATGAGAAATGATGCCCCTCAGTGACCAAGGGCGATACAGGGGACAGCACTGGAGACACAGTGTGGGAATTGCACCTGACCTGATCCCACCACACCGAGGCAAAGCACTGGGGGAGTGCAGCGGAACAGCAAGGGAATGGAGTGGCAAGGTCCCCAGGGAATGCTGAAAGTGGACTTTGGGGCCAGGGTGTGGTGCCCCAACAGACTGGACTGGAAAACGCTCCTAAAGGCCAGCAAATGATCCTTGAACGAACTACAAGCTTTTCTTTTGTGAAGTGTTTTGTTTTGTTCTTTGTCAGTGGTTTGTTTTTGTTGTTTTGTTGTCTGGTTGTATACTGTTGCTTTGTTTTCCTCTGTCTTGTTTTCGTGCATGTTATTGTCTCCACAGATCTGTCTGAATAGGACAGGCTGGATGAACTATCTGGAGGAAAAACAACGGGACCGACAGTTCCGGGGGGACTTGGGGTGGGGGAGGGGGAGGGGGGGTAAGGAAGTGGTGTTAACAAACACAGGGACATGGGAACAACATGGGACCCAAAATGGTAGTGAGGGGGAGTGGCAGGTCTGGTGGGGAATGATCAAGGGTAAGGTTGCATAGAGAAGAGGTATAGCTGTAGCCCAGATGGGGACGGAGCATGGTGGTGGGGCAGGAGGAAAGTCAAGGGAGATGGAGGAAGGAGCTGGGAGTCAAGGGGCATTTATGGAGGTCTAGACAAAGACATGTACATGCAAATATATATATGAGGATGGGGAAATAGATCTATGTGTCTATATTTATAGGTTAAGTATTAAGGTGGCAGAAGGACCTTGGGCCTCTACTCAAGCACTCCCTCAATGCATGAATACTTTCTTTTATTAAATTTGCACTCTGTGATGCTCACTCTCCTGAAGCCAAAGCGGGTGAACAAGTAAATGTGGTGAAGAAAGCTGATGGTGCCCGGCTATCAAAAGAGATCGTGACTGGGGTCTTAAAGGCGTGAAGATAAACACGCGGCTATCTGGCTCAGAAGCAACAAAGTCCACATGGAAGAACACACCAACCTGTGTGATTGCGTGGTCCCAAAGGGATCAGATATCAGGCATCAAAGAACAAAGAATCATATCAGTGGCTGCACACCTCCATTATACGATCGCCGAGGACAAACGGGTGCATAAGCAAATGTGGCGAAGAGAGCTGATGGTGCCCAGCTATCGAAAGAGATCGTGACTGGGGTCTTAAAGGCGTGAAGATAAACAAGCGGCCATCTAGCTCAGAAGCAATAAAGCCCACATGGAAGAAGCACACCAGCTGGTGCTATCACGAGGTGCCAAAGGGACCAGGTATAAGGCATCATGCCAAAAAAAAGTATATATATATGTGTGTGTGTGTATATATATATATATATATATATATATATATATATATATATATATATATATATATACCATAGTGTATGAAGGAGGAAGTGCAGAGTGGAGACCCGAGGCCCAAGTGTCGACCACTGGAGATCCCCTCACAGAGGGGTTTAGGAGAGGAGACGGGTCAGTCAGGGTGCGATGTAGTACCGATGAAGAACACAGCTTTCCTCCAGATCCTGGATGCTTCCTCCCTCCAACTACCATGATCCGAATTCTACCTTGCAGGACTGGATAGGGCAGAGGCTGTACACTGGTGCATATGGGAGCTGGTGGCACAGGGAATCCAGGGTGGACGATAGCTTCAGGAGCAGGGGTGTGAGGGGCGAGGCTGGGATAGTGGAGGGTGAGTGGGTTGGAAAGGGGAACTGATTAAAAGGATCCACATGTGACCTCCTCCCTGGGAGATGGACGGCAGAGAAGGAGGGGAAGGAAGACTCCAGATAGGGCAAGATATGACAAAATAACAATCTGTGGATTATCAAGGGCTCATGAGGGAGGGGGGAGCGGGGAGGGAGGGGTAAAAAAAAAAGAGGACCTGTTTCAGAGGGCTTAAGTGGAGAGCAAATGCTTTGAGAGTGATTAGGGCAAAGAATGTGTGGATGTGCTTTATACAATTGATGTATGTATATGTGTGGATTGTGATAAGAGTTGTATGAGCCCCTAATAAAATGTTTTTTAAAAAAAAGTTGTGCTATCATTATTACAGTAAATCTTAGGGCATTTTATTTATTCTTCTACTCATTATTGTTAGCTCTCCATTTTCCTCTCAACCTCCCTGCCCCTAAGAAACCATTAATCTAATTACTGTCTCTTAAGATTTGTGTCTTAGTCTGGGTAATACTTTAAAGAAACAAATACACAAAAACTCATGTATGAGAGAGTTTTATATAAAGGTTAAGTACACATCAAGAAAACATTCCAGCCCAGTGCTGCCCAAACCCACAAGTCCATCATTAACCGATATGTCCGATACCGATCTCACAAAACACATGGAATGATGCCAACTGCAGGAGGAAAGCCGAATCAGTGAACGTGTAAGCATCTCAGGGCTGGCAGGGGTCTCCACATGGCTGCTCCAGCACCCAGGGCTGCATCGTGGGGTAGGTCCATGTGACTTCTCAGGGATGTCTTGCAGGATGTGAGCCTTGTCAGCTGAAGCTGGGAACTGCTAAGGCAGCTGCACCCTGGTCTGACCATCACAAAGCAAGAGACCCGAGAACTCGAAAGGCGAGGCTCACACTGAGCCATTTATCCCTCCGCCCTTCAATTAACCCCACATGTGTTTATTGACCAGGTTGGCACAATAAACTACCTCAATTTGCCTATCTTAGATCTATATCTAAGGAAATCATACCAATAATAATAATGAAAACAGAAAAAAACAATCCAAACTAGAAAATAATAAAAAACAAATTAAAAGTGAATCAAAGGGGGAAAATTACATCTTAACCTAATTATATTTGCATTAATCCATTTTCCAGTGCACTTTGTTGGAGGGCAAGGATATTCTTATCCCAGGTCAGTTGTTCAAGAGAACTCAATGGAGGTGCAGTCCACATGGGAGTCTGCAGACAGAGATGGGTCCTTTGAATTAATTAGTGCTGTCCAAGAATATTAAATGTGTCATCGACTGCCGGGAGAATAGACAAATCTATGTTGAAGGAAGTGCAGCCAGAATGCTCCTTAGAACTGAGGATGGTAGAACTTTGTTTCAAGCACTTGTCTCAAGACCCTGGAAAAAGACATCATGTTGGTAAACTAAAGAAGAAGGCGTGCTCTCAATGAGAGGGATAGGCACTGCGGCTGCAACGGTTGGCTCAGACATGACACCAATTGTGAGGATGATGTTGAAACAGGCAGTGTTTCATTTTGTTGTAAATGGAGTTTCTAGAAAAAGTTGAAAGGACTCAGTGCCTTTGTGTGTTAGTCTGGTTTGACTAGAGAAACAAATTCATAGACACTCGTGTGTAAGAAAACGTTTTATATAAAAGAGTCATTGTACATTGAAAAAACATCCCAACCCAGTCCAGATCAAGTCCATAAGTCTATTCGCCCTTATGACTGATACCAATCTATAAATTCCTCTTCAGATTCATGCAACACATGCAATGATGCTGAATGCAGGAAGATCTCAGGCCAGTTGGTGAGAAGTCTTATGGATCCACTGGTGGTGAAGGTATCTCAGTGCTGGCAGGGGTCTACATGGGTCCTCCAGTTCCAGAGCTCTAGCGTCGCTCCATGTGTCTTGTCAGCAGGAATGTCTCCCAGGAAGAGAGCATGTATCCCACCTCCAGCGAGCTATTTATCAACTTGGTGCCTCCATATGAGGTCATCAATCTGTGACCTGACTGACAGGCTAAACTCCACCCCTTCACTATTAATGCTCTCAAATTGGCAACAGATTATGTAACTACCACACTCTGTGACAATGAAAAGCTTTTGTACTATACTCATAATTCAGGATAAGGTGTAGGTATCTGCTTTTGCAGCCCTCTGTGATCATTCCAGTGCCACCTTTCCCCTCCCACCCTAGAGAAACACTGAAACTTTGAGAAATATTGAAATAGAGACATAGGGAAGGCCAGTGTCCAGAAGGTATCATCCTTGTTTGCCAGCTGACTCTTGCTCATGGACCACAATTCCAAGAAGCCTCTTTGCTGGACTCATGACCAGGCTGCCTCCATGATAAATAAAGCTCTGAAAAGCTCTAAATTTCCTTGCTTCTCTGGCAGATCAGCCTCTCAGGCATGAGTGAGCACCCTGACATATTGAGAAGGAATGTCTGCCCTCCATGAGGGGATGCAGGGCTCCTAGAGCAGATTCTTGACTTCCCTTGAATTAGGAAAATTGTTTGGATACTGCAGTAAAAAATCTACAGGGTCTTTGACAGTATTCTCAAGAGAGAAAAATTCTAAAGCCCTAGCCCACAAAACAATGCCAGGCTGAAATGCTGCATCAGGGGAGACAACAGAGAAAGGTGGGTACTCAAAAAGAAGTTGAGAGCAGAAGTCTGGATCCATGATGTGGTGCGGATGGAGCTTAAAGACTATGCTGAGTGAAATAAGTCAATTAAAAAATGACAAATAGTGTATTACCTTACATATTAAAAAAAAACAAAAGAACAAGAGAAGGGAAATACATACAGATCAAAGTTTCTTAGTGTTACTAAAGGTGAGAGGGAAGGGTACAGAGGACATTAAAACTCACTGCCATCAAGTAACTTCTGACTCACATTGACTCTAAAGAACACAGTGGAACTTTGCCTTTGGGCTCCCAGACTGTAAATCTTTATAGGAGCAAAAGGCCTCTCATTTCTCCTAAGGCACAACTGGTGACTTTGAACTGCTGATCTTGTGGTTAGCAGTCCAATGTATACCCCACTATACCACCAGAGTAACTTGTGGAGAGTAGAGATAAAGGTGAGGGATAAAATGTTGACTACGAGTTGGGTTGTACAGCCAATTGTTGTAATTTATATCAGCAAGTTGGACACTTATAAACACAGGAATTGGCAAAAGTTATGTCATATTTACAAGGGGTACCCAAAAAAACTCAGCCGCCCCCCCAAAGCTATATGTTTTATTTATTTAATATTTTACAAAACAACCTTATCACCTTCAAAGTACTCTTCACTACACTTAATACATTTGTCAAATCTGTGATTCCATTCTTGGGAACATTTTTCAAACCTATCTGTTTGGATGGTTGACAACACCTCCCTCCTTTTTTTTCTTCACCTCTTCTATGTCTCAAATTGCTGCCCTTTCACATCCTTCTTTCTAAGAAACCACAAAAAGTGACATGGCGTGAAGTCAGGTGAGTAAGGTGCATGGAACAAGAGAGGCATACTGATTTTTGCCCAAAACTGGTACATTGAGATGGCTGCATGAGCAGGCATATTGTCGTGGTGGTAAAACCAGTCCACTGCCTGCCACAAGTCAGGCCCTTTTTGCAGCACACTGTTACCCACTCTTTTCAGAACCTCTAAATAGAAAGCTTGATGAACAGTCTGACTTGTGGATCAAACTCCAAATGCACTATGAGTTGACGTTTTCATCCATTTGGGAAGTTGACAGACGTCCAGAACAGGGTTTGCCCTCAATCAACAAGTCACCTTTTTTTGAAACGAGGAAACCTCTAGGATACTTGAGCTTTTGCTATAGCGCTATTCTTGTAAACTGTGTTCAACATCACAACAGTTTCCGCAGCAGTTTTCCCAAGCAGGAAACGAAATTTCACAGTCACACGCTGTTCTCTTAGATCGGCCATCACCAAAAAAAATGAGGTTCAAGCGAAACTGCTTTTACCAAAAAATTATCTGTGACCAGAGAGAACCTTCCCACGCGACGCCACTGGGTGCGCTAAAAGAGCAAATTGCTCAGTGCTTGCCTAGCAGGAAAAAATGTGTACTACAAAAGCTCTCCTCAGTGGAGCTCTTTCTGGTTTTTTTTGGCGAGGGGGGGGGTGTGGGGTGTACTCCTCATATTTTTCTAACAATGGCAAGAGAGAGAGAAGCTGATTAGACTGCTTATATACAATAAAAAACCTCATGAGTTTTTGCTTTTTGGTTTGGAGGTTTGAGGTAGTTTAATGCAACGTCCCAGTTAACTGGCCTAATAAAATATTCAGTGCACTCTACCTCCTTGTGTTAGGCTGGGTTCTCTAAAGAAGCAAAACCTTGTATGTGTATGTAGATAGAGATTGATATCAAGAAATGGCTCACACAGTTGTAGAAGTGGGTTAGTCCAGACTGGTTCCAAGTCCATGGGTCAGATGTAAGCTCAAGGCTTCTGACTTGTGCAGCTGCAGGGGCTGATGAATAGGAAGCAGGAAGGTGAAGCAGGAAGTCACAAGCTGGGGGATGTGATTATAACAGGAGGTTGACAAACCAGATGCAGGATCCAAATCCAGCTGTAGAAGTTAGCTAGCATGCACACACTGACAATTTGTACTTAAATTAGACCACACCCTGGGTGAAATTCTCCCCCCTCCCCCAATCGTATCAAGGCGGTGACCTGATGGTGTAATGGTTACCTGTTAGGCTGCTATACACTATATCTGCTTCATGGGGAAAAGGCAAGACTTTCTATTCCTGTAAAGAGTTCCAGTCTCAGAAACCCACAGGGGTAGTTCTGCCCTGTCCTATTTGGTTGCTGTGAGTTGGAATCTACGCGATGGCAGTGAGTTTGTTTTTTTATTTTGGCTATTCTCCCACGGCTGCCTGGCTGCTTCACAGAAGATCTCATCATAGAGTTGACCACCCTATGTTAGGTCAGATCATAGGAGAATCCTGGTCCTCAAGTTGATGTAAAACCTAACTATCACACTCCTCCTTCATTGTGTGGTGCCTGGTGTCTTAAGAGCTTTCAAGTGGCCATCCAAGGCATGGCAATTGGTGCAGGGCCAACAGAGGCAGAAGGAGAATCAGAAATCAGGGGAGAGAATGGACTGTGTTGCTAATTGCCTCCATGAACACTTCCAGACTAGAGGAAGTAGATGGTGCTTGGCTATTAACACTGAACATTTTGATGAAAAATTTTATTGATGTATCTTGATCAAAAGGGGGGAAATGCAAAATAGTATTTCAAATTCTAGTGGACTTCAGAATTCCTGAAGCTATGAATGTTGGGTGGACCTGAAAATGTTGCCTTGAGATAATCTTTAAGACTTAAACCAGAAAAGTCCCCTAAAATTTATGCATATGGGATCGAGTTGATAACAGTAACTTGCAAGATTAGACTCAAACCGTAGTGCGCAGTGATTTTATGTTAATGGGAAGGAACAACTCGGACAGGGAGGGCAAGAGTGGTTGCATCGGTTGGTGAATATAATCCCGGCACTGAATTGTATCTGTAGAAATTGCTGTGTGGCTGTATCTTCTCAACAATAACACCACCAAGCAACCGAGGCCCCTTTCTGGGGTCTATATTCCACTCTGGCATCATTCTGTCCGAAGGAAGCATGTCAAGTGCAGAATTGGGGTGCAGTGGAGGATGAACCTGTGAGAAACCAAAAAAACTGGGTCATGTGACAGCTCAAGTATGGGCACATTGCACCCTGGAAAGACCCAGACCCTGAGGAGGGCGGAGGGTGCACTCTTATCTGAAAACATTGGAAGATTGGAGGACAGTAAATGCCGATCTAGGCAGATTTCAGTTTGATGTGTGTGAGGATGTTTCCAGCAACGAGAGAGGCCCATGCACGAAGTAGAGTGCTTTGGTGATGGCCTCTTCAGCCCTTGGGGTCTTCAAGCTGCCCTCTTATCAGGGGAAGTAGAGCCCCCCGGGAAAAGAGGTCAGGTGGTGAACCTCCAAAGTTGTCACTAGCTACATGTGGCTTTGGGGCACATATTTAAATGGTAATCTTTCTTGATATATTACACTAATAATTAGATCCATTTTACCTGCTTTTTATGTGTTATAATGTGGGGGTAGAACATTGAAAACCACAGGCGTGGTTTGTATTATATTCCTATTGAATCACTCGAAGCCTAGGGTCTCTTCTGGCTCTTCAATGTTTCATTCAGACAGCCCCGATCTCCAGCCTTGAGAAAGCTGGACAGCATAGAAGGAAGAGCAGAGAAGAATGGATGCATTTGAATGACAGTGTTGGAGAATATTGAAAGTATTGTGCACTGCCAGGAGAACAAGCAAATCCGTCTGGGAAGAAGCACAGCCAGCGTGCTCCTTAGAGAAGAAGATGTTGAGACTTTGGCTATGTAACGCCAGTAGAGACCAGTCCACAAAGCAATCATTCTCAAAAACCAAAACTTGTTGCCATTGAGTCAACTCCAACTCCTTGGACCCCACGTGCTGCAGAATAAACCCGCTCCCGCCAGTTTCCTTGGCTGTAATCTATTGATGCAGAGCTCTGGTCTTTCCTCAGCAGCGATGCTCGGTCAGTTCAAATGACAAACCTGTCAGTAGTCAAAAGCAAACCGTTTATATCACCCAACAGCCGATTGGTGGAGCTCTAAGGGACCCAAGAAGTAATACCGTTTTCTCTTCCTGACTGTAGAACCAACTGAGTGAAAATATCACATTTATTGTTGAGTTGGAGAAAAACATGACTTTAGTTCTGTAGCGGAGTGGGCTTGTCATGGGCAGACTGTCTCACCCACCAGTCTCTGGCACCAAGGGACGCTGCAGACACAAATAGGCAGGCCCAGGCTGCGAGGTGCTGCCTTGTACCAGGCTCCTGCTCTGAGCCTTCTCCCAAACTCACCAGCCAGACAAGCGAGCCTCCTCCTTAGGAGAAGGTAGCTTTGGGAGCAGCATTTCTCCCAAGTTCGTAGCATCGAGCAGTGTGTGGGAGAAAGGAGTTTGGATGACACGAGTTAAGTACTAACTGTCTAACCAAAAGGTCGGTGCTTCGAACCCACCGGTCAATTTGTGGGACAAAGATGAGTAAAGAGTACAGCGTTGGAGACCCTATGGGGTGCTTCTTCCCTGCCCTATAGTGTCTCTATGAGTCAGAGGAAACTTGAAAGCAGTGGGTTTGAGGTTGGAGGACGATAAGGAGGTACCATTGCCCCAGCCTGAAAGCCATAGGCTGGGGTCCTGAGTGGTGACAGGAAGAGTGGCCACGCTCAGGATGCCTACGCTTGGACAAGTCACTCAACCTGTTTGGGCCCATTTCTCACCAGTGCTCACAATGCCCACATGGGGAGATAGTGCTACCTCACCGAGGGCTCTCTAAATATTCCATAGGCACCGCTGTGGCTGCAGCCTCTCCAAGTCCCATGCAGATGGGTCTGGGCTTTGTCCCGTCGTGTGTTTCCTGGGCACGCTAACTGCTCTGTGTCTGAGCCAGAGAGCTGTGGATCTCTGAGCCGTTGGGGATGCAGATAGCATCTTGTGGTCGTGCTGCAGATTAGATGAGCGCTCTGTCAAAGGGGAAGTGAGATGGCAGCTAGGAAGAGGGCTGTGTGGGGGTTGAGTGGGACACGTGTGACTTCTCCACCCTTCCCCTGGCCCCCTCTGCCCCGCCACCACCACTTCCTAGAACTAGTAATTCAGGAAGGCAGTCTGTCTGGCCAGAAGGCAGGAAGTCAGTCAGACCCACTCCCATCCCGGCAGGGACTGGACACCGCCCTCAGGCTGAAGGGATCACGTCATCCAAGCGACTGTTCACTGCAGGTCAGCAGCTGCTTCCCTCCAAGTTTCTTGCAATGTTTCAGCTGAGTCAAGGTAGTTGTCTTGCTCTCACACATGAGAAGAAATATGCAGATTTTTTGGCCTATGATTCCTTTTCATATTTTCCCCATGTATTTAAATTTTTAATAGGGTAGCATTACATTTAATATTTTAATCCAAATTTATTAAAAACTCCAGGTACATGATAAGACAAGGTGAGTTTTGTTATTATTATTTTTCAAATCTAAGTACAACTAGCATATTTTCCCTGTATGTGTTAAACTTCATAAGAGTAATAATAGCAATTACTAGATAATCTGTGGTGCTTTCAGTAATCTAAGTCACAACACCACTTTCATCATTTCCTAAGCTTACAACGGAATTAGTTATTCATCAACTCTGTCCCTCCAGGTGTAGCTGTGGCATGAGTGTCTTTATGGTATAGGAGAGAGGCACTCCAATTACTTACTCTAGGGGATACTGCTTCATGGTGAGAGGAGACATGCTCTGTTGGAAGAGAAGGGAAGCCGATGAGTCTGAGTATGCTCGTAGCTCAAATGGGCAGCAGGATCAGGAATGGAGCCAGGGCCAGGCCTCTCAGTATCACTACTGGGGCACTTGACATCTTGGGCAGGTGATTTCCCTCTCTGTCCTCCAGCCTGAGCTGACTCCTGGAATTAGAGGAAAGTCCCTGACCCTCATGCCATGTGGTCATCCGCCATGGAGTCGGTCTGGATTCATGGTTATGCTATGCATATGAACAAAATGCTGTCCACCAGTCCTGTGCCGCCCCTACGATGACTCTTGTGACCCATAGCTCTTTCGGTGGCTGATTTTCTGACGGAGATCCCCAGGTTTTTCTCCTTAGTTTTCTTAGTCTGCATGGCCTGTTGAAATCGGATTGACATTTTAATAACACATGCCTCCACTGACAGGTGGCGGCGGCAGCTGTGCATGCTGTGCACCGGCTGGGGATTGAACCTAGGTCTTCCGCATGGAAGAAGAGAAATCTGCAGCGGAGCTGTCACTGTCCCACAGCATCCTGTACCATGGTGCATTGCGGGAGGGACTCAGCCAGCGAGGTGCAGGGGAGACCCCATTGTGTGCGCTGGGGGTGGGAGGATGTGTGCTGTGAGCAGGGCATCCCCGAAGGTGATCACTCACAATCCTTTGTCATGCAGCCCTGGGAGCAACATCTTTCTAAATCGTTAACAGGAAAAAATAAGAAGATCCAATCACATGAGGCTGGATTTTTACCATTCCTATTAATTGATATCCAGCCCTTCTTTGGCATTGATTTTGTTTCTTTTCTATTGTTGGGAAATACAAATCTTAAAGTGTTTGCCATTTCTACTTGGCATCCACTTTAAAAAATCTCATCTATTCAAAGACAACCTATCTATAGGGGGGTGAGCATGGAAAATACTTTCTATCTTTGGTTGACTCTTAGTTTTTCAGGCCTCTAATTTTCAGCACAATTTGTGATGTTGGAGTTTATTTTAAGCCATCAGTCTGAGTGTCATTGAAATGGCAGTATTCTAAAGAGTCCTATTTCAGGCCTTTCCCTGGGGTGTCAGCGAGTACCAGCGCTAATTCTCTGACCTAAGCACCCGAAGGGTTAGGGTTGGCATTGAAAGTAGTCATCATTATAGGAAATGTCAAATAAATGGGGTTTTAATCCTAATGTAACCAAAAGAAGTAGAAGTCAGGAAATCAAATGATGGGCATTTCTTCTGCAAAAGACTTCTTTACCATGTTAAAAAAAAATAACAGAAAGGTGTCACCTTGTGGCCCAGGTCATGGTATTTTCAATAATCTCAGATACCTGTGAATGCTGGATAGTAAATAAGAAAGGCCAAAGGACAGCTGATGAATTTGAATCAAAGTGCCGATGGAGAATGTGGAATATGCCATGCACTGCCAGCGGAGCTCATCCACAAGTCCCCTAAGAAGCAAGCTGGCAAGACTTCTTCCCGTGTCCTTGGGATATGTTATGAGGACAGACCAACCTCTGGAGGACATCACGCTTGATAAAATAGAAAAGATCAGGGCCCTTAGGAAGTTTGATTGAAACAATGGCTGCAACAATGGACTTAAACATAGGACCTATTGGGATGATGA
Organism: Tenrec ecaudatus; assembly: GCF_050624435.1. NCBI lineage: Eukaryota > Metazoa > Chordata > Mammalia > Afrosoricida > Tenrecidae > Tenrec > Tenrec ecaudatus. The sequence continues at coordinate 37,288,885 of NC_134537.1, read as the reverse complement.
CACAGGACTAGGCAGTATTCCATTCTGTTGTATATGGAGTCACCCTGACTGAACAATCTTAATGACACCTAACAACAATGCCACTAGCCCAAAGAAGGCAACATCTTCAGTTCAATCCAGCAGGGGCCCTGTCTGGGACCAGTGCTGCACTTGCCACTGTGAGTGTCTCACACGAGGCAGAATGTCTACATGCTACTAGAAGAGTGTTTATTAACGTTTTCCAGCTGACCGGAGGTCCTGGGAGTTCAGTCATGTTGTTGTTAGGTACCGGTGAGTCAGTTCTAAACCATAATGACTGTGTTAATCTGGGTAGACTAGAGAAACACTAGACACTAGACACTCATGTGTATAGGAAAGAGCTTTATATAAGGAATAATTGTGCATTAAGAAAACATCCCAGCCCAGTCTATAAGTCCAATATTAGCCCATATGTCCAGTACAAGTCTATAAATTCCTCTTCAGACTCACGTAACACATGCAATGATGCCGAGTGCAGGAAGATCACAGGCCAGTGGATAGGAAGTCTTGTGGATTCATTGACAGTGGAAGCATCTTAGTGCTGGTGTGGGTCTCCACATGGTTTCTCCAGCTCCAAGACTCTGGCTGCCATCAGCACAGCTCCATGTGGCTTGCCAACAGGAATGTCTCCCAGGGAGTGAGTGAGTGTCCTGCCTCCAGCAAGCTATTTATCTCCTTCGTGTCTCCAAATGAGGTCATCAAGCGGCGACCTGATTGACCAAGTAAACTCCACCCTTTCGCTCTTAAATCTCAAGTTGACAACCGATTACGTAACTACCACAGAGACCCAGTGCACAATAGCATGAACCACTGCCTCGTCCTGCGCCATCCTCACACTTGTTTTGCTTGAGCTCATTGTTGCACACACCGTGTCCATTCATCTCCAGTAGCAGAAGCCTTCCTTTCTCTAGAGGGGCCTGAGTTTGAGTTCCAGTCAATACACTTCGTGTACACTCACCACCCATCTTTCAGGGAAGACTTGCTTCCTACTGCGATGCTGCACAAGCTTCAGCAGAATTTCCAATCTCAGGCAGACTAGGAAGAAAGGCCTGATGATATGCTCCTGAAAATCAGCCCATGAAAACCCTGTGAATAACACCAGTGTGATTGGTGACCTGTCATGGGGATGGTACAGGACCAGGCGGTGTTTCCTTCTATTACATGGAGTCATCATGAATTGGGGGCCAGCTCAACAGCAGTTAACACCAGCGTCTGACCAGTCTGAGCAAAGTGCTGTGGGGGAGCTTGGATCTGTTGTTCATAGTATGTGCCCTTTGGTAGATTCTGACTCACAGTGAACCTTTAGGATCCAGTTGAATTGCTCACAGGGTCTCCTAGGCTGAACCTTCATGGAGCAAGTTGCCAGATCTTTTCTCCTACTGACTAACGGGATCTAACTGGGGGAAAACTTAACCAACAATAGGCAGTGTAATGTAGGTGCGAGTGCCTGTCTCCCAGAGCCCCACTAAGCTGCAGCAGGCAAGCACACTTTATCCAGAAAGGTCCTGCAGCCCGGCCTGACCATCCATCATAGGATGGGGTCACCACACTCCCAGAATCTGAAGCCCCTGGAAGGAACTGACCTGTTTCAGTTCTTCAGGCTCCCATCTAGGGCCAGAATTCTGCCCTCAGCCCTACATTTCAGAGCTGGGGCCTCACCGTCTGGCTAATCTTTCACCATCATCTCTAGCTCCATGTGCCCTCAGCCAGGGTTCTGCTCCAGGCTGATGGCCACATGCTCCCAGCCCACAGCTCCTCTTGGACAATGAATGTTATCAATGTCCCTGCAAAAAGGCAAGAACAATGCACACTCATTAGATCACAACTTCCACAACCTTTCCGCATTTCCCTTTTTGGATTTCTCCCCTCCTCCATCAGAACACCCAGCTGGAAATCAAAGATTCATTCCCTCTGCTTCACCACCATCACCCATCTCTTAAATCAGTCTATTTCTCCATCCCTCCGTCCCTCCCACCCCCTGCTACAACCTGAGTCCAACCCCCGTCTGTCTATTTTGCTTCCATCATATCCTCGGCATCTTTAGGTTTTGTCAAGCTGGGTTTGACTCTCAACAACCCCACGCACAAGAGAATGAAACACTGTGCCATCCTCACACTCACTGCTATGTTTGAGCCCGTTAGTGCCGTCACACCATCTCCTGAGCTGTCTTCTTGTTCACTGCCCCTCTGTTTTTCCAGACCGATCTCTCCCGATGACACGTCCAAAGTATGTGAGATAAAATCCCACCATCTTTTCTTCTAAGGAGCATTCTGGTTGTGTTTCCCCTGAGACAGATTTGTTTGTTCTTCTAGCAGTCCACGGTGACGCTCAACATTCTTGACCAGCACCATCATTCCAATGCATTGATTCTTCTTTGATCTGCCTAATTCATTGCTCAACTTTCACATGCATATGAGGCAACTGAAAGTACCATGGCTTGGGTCAGGGACACTTTAGTCCTCCAAGTGACATCTTTGTTCTTTAGCACTTTTTAAGAGGTCAGCAGATTTGGCAGCAGATTTGCCCAATGAAGTACATTGTTTGAGCTATTGACTCCTGCTTCCATGAGCATTGATTGTGGATTCGATCAAAATGAACTCCTTGACATCCGTCTTTTGCCCATTGATCATGATGTTTATCTGTTGGTTTAGTTGCAAGGGTTTGGGTTTCTTTACACTGAGTTGCAATCCATTCTGAAGCCTTCAGTCCCTGTTCTTCATCGCAAGTGCTTCAAAACCTCCTCACTTTGAGTAGGTAAGGTTGTATCATCTGCATATCACAGATTGTTGATAAGCCTTCCTCCATTCCTCTTCATATAACCCAGCTTCTCTGGTTGTATGCTCAGCACGTAGATTGAATAAGTATCGGGAAATGATACAACTCAGATGCATACCTTTCCTGAATTGAAGCCATGCAGTATGCCCTTGTTCTGTTCATACGACTGCCTCTTGACCCGTGTGCAGGTTCCACCGGAGCACAAGGAAGTGTTCTGGGTTTCTCATTCTCCTTATGGCTATCCATATTTGTTATGGTCCACAGAGTTGAATGCCTTTGCATAATCAACAAAATACAAGTAAGCATTTTTATTCTCTGCCTTGAGCCAAGATCCCTCTGACATCACCAATGATATCCCTCATCCCATGTCCTCTTCTGAATCTAGATGGAATTTCTACAGCTCCCTGTCAGTGTGCTGCTACAACTATTGTTGAGGGAGCATCAGCAAAATTATCCTTGCATGTGATATTAAGGGTATTGTTTGATCATTGCTACATCCAGTTGGGGTCACCTCTCTTTGGAGTGGGTAAAATATGGATCTCTTCAAGCCACTTGGCCAGGTAGCTGTCTTCCAAGCTTCTCGGCATTGACGCGTGAGAGTGCCCAGCGCTTTATCATCAGCTTGTTGAAACATTTCAGTTGGTTTTCTATCAATACCGGAAGCCTTGCTTCTTGTTAATGTTTTCAGACAGCTTGGACCTCTTCCTTTACTACCACCAGTTCTTGATCGCATGCTACCTTGTGAAATGACTGAATATCAACCAGTTCTTTTGGGTACACAGGCTCTCTGTATTCCTTCCATCTTCTTTTGATGTTTCCTTCATTTAACAGTTTGCCCACAGAATCCTTCGGCATTGCAACCTGAGGTTTTAATCTTTCCTTCAGTTCTTCTGAGCTTGATATATACTGGATTTGTTCCTCCTTTTGGGTTTCTTTGCATTTTTCATGATAATTCTTTGTCTTTTTGAATTTCCCTTAACATTTCTATTTTAGCTCTTTTGCTTCATAATTTATTACATGTGCTTTTGCTATTCAATATTCAAAAGCAAGTTTCACAGTCTCTTGTGACATACTCTGTGATCTTGCTTTCTTTCTTACCTGTCTTTGTAATTGCTTTTGCTTTTTTCGTGTATGACACTCTTTATGTCTTCCCACAACTAGTCAGGTCAGTCATTTAAAAAAATCAATCAGTCATTAATGTTCAATGAGTCAACTCTGTTCTTGAGAAAGTCTCAAATTTTCAGGTAGGATATACTTAAGGCATATTTTGGCTCATGTAGACTTGTTTTAATGTTCTTCAACTTCAACCTGAACTTACATATGAACATTTATCGATCTGTTCCAGAGTTAGTCCTGGCTCTGTTTCGGCTGCTGGTATTGAACTTCTTCATTGTCTCTTCCCCCAAATGTAGTCAGTTGGATTCCTGTGTATTCCATCTGTCAAAGCCCACATGTATAGTCACCATTTATGTTGTTGATAAAAGGTATTTGAGGTGAAAAATTATTGTCCATCTATCATACCATCATTGCCAGCTTCATTTCTACCACCAATACCCTGTTTTCCAAATACTCTTCCTTCCACTTTGTTTGCAACTTTCACATTCCAATCATCAATAATATTTTGGTTGCATGTTGGGTCAGTTTCAGACTGAAGAGTCGGTAGAATTCTTCATCACTAGTTTTAAAGGTTGGTGTAGAAATTTGAATAATAGTTATATTGACTAGATTTCCTTTTATGCATATAGATATTATTCTATCACAGACAGCATTGTACTTCAGGATAGATCCTAAAATGTTCCTTTCAACAATGAATGTGATGCCATTCCTCTTGAATTTGTCATTCTCCATATAGTAAACCATATGACTTTCTGATCCAAAATGGCCCAAATCAGTTCATTCCAGCTCACTAATGCCTAGGAAATCAATCTTAATGCATTCTTTTTCATCTTTGATGACTTCCAGTTTTCCTAGATTCATACTTCATGCATTATGTCATCTCATTTTCAGTCATGTCCCATCAGCAAACGAAGGTCTCAAAAGTTTTACTCCAACTACATCCTGATGGTCAATTCTACTTTGAGAAGGCAGCTCTTCCTCAGTGGTATTTTGAGTGTCCTCTGACATGAAGGGCTTATCTGCAGATATTATATCTGACAACATTCTGTTGCTATTCATAAGATTCGTAGCAGCTAATCCCTCAGAAGTGAACAGCTCATTCCTTCTTGGTAGTCTTCTTGGTCTGGAAGCTCACACCTATTTACCTGGGTGGTCTTGCTGGTATTTGAAATACTGGTGACATAGTTTCCAACACTGTAGCAGCACTGAAGCCACCACAGTCTGACAAACTGACAGATTCGTGGAGGCAGCACCTAGCATAGAACCCATCAAATGAGTGTTCATCATATTTGCCTACTCCGTGAATGTGAGAGAGGAAGTGTGTATTAACCTTCCATGATGATCTGCACTTTGCTGAGTTCTTTAGACTCATTTACCTGAGGAGACCTGCTGGTGGAGTTACTACACATTGGGCCACTAACAGCAAGGTCAGTGGTTCTAAACCACCAGCCATCAGACAAGGCTTTCTACTTCCATAAAGAGTTATAGTCTCAGAAACTCATGGGGGCAGTTCTACTCTGACCCTATGAGGGCCACTGTGAGTCAGAATCGACTCAATGGCAGTGTTTGGTTTGAGTTGAGTGTAGCCTCATTTTCCCACTTGCTCAAATCTACTCTTTGCTGGCCACCGTCGTGAACTTCTTGCAGCACCCTGTACACCCCAAGCTCCTTCTCACATCTGGAATTCCTCCCTTCTCCTTTCCGGATTAGGTGACTCCTCTGTGTCCCAGGTTACTGGCTGCTATTAGAACACATCTCCTACTATTTTAGCATTGCGTATTTACACACCAGGAGTCCCGGTGGCAGAGTGATTATGAGCTGGGCTGCTAACTACAAGGTCAGCAGTTCAAAAGCACCAGCTGCTCTGAGGGAGAAAGACAGGATTTTCTACTCCTGTAAAGCGTTAGTCTCAGAAAGCCACAGCGGTGTCACCACGTCCTGTAGGAGCGCCATGAGTCGGCATTGACTCAATGGCAGTGTGTGGCAGTGGTATTTGCACACCAAAAAGGGCAGAGTCTATATTTGAGTAATCAGGACTCCCAACATTTAGCACCTAGGACATGCTCCTTAAGTATGTGCTGAAGAAACTCCTACTGCTGTGCTGACCTGCCCACCGGAACTACTGCCCCTTCCCCAGAGCTCCCAGCTTCTCTCACCTCAGCTGTGCACTGCTCTCCACATGCCTCCAGGTGGCTTCTGGACACGGGGTCACCACCCCAGTTCGTGCCCCATATGAGGCTCCATGGGGTACAATGTGTCCTTGGTGCCACACTGCCCTCCTTTGATCCCCCAGAGCCAACCCAACACTCATGCCTTCTGGCATTTTCTGCTGGGCTTTCTAGTGTGCTAGGCGGATCCCTTCACGGACTGTGGATCCCCTGTCCCCAGGACATGGAATAAAGTCTGACGATACCCAGGACATGGGCTGGTTGGTGCACAGTGGGTTCTCAGGAGAGAGCAGCTGGGTTCAGTTGGATGGAGGGATGGCAGGAGGGACTCAAGGATGGGCAGGGCTTTGGGAATCAGTGTGGCTGGAGGGAAGCCCCCAAATGGAGGGTTCTCAATAGAGGTGTGGGTCACAAACATGGTGGGAAAGACTGTGTCAGGACTAGCAAGGTACACGGAGTGAGGATGGGAGCTGAAGAGCCTGGTTTCTGACCTTCCTGCTCTGGTACACAAGCTGCAGGCTTCCTGAGCAGCAGAGAGCAGTGAAGAGCCTGGAGCCAGCAGTGGGGAGCTGTCAGCCTGGACCTGCCTTGCCTCAGGGACCGAGGGAAAGGATTCCCAGCCTTACTCTCTGCAAGGCTCTCTGCCAGGGGAGGGAAAGGGCACTTACCCTTTGGATTGAGGTAAGAGGCAAGCTTTATGTCCCCCAGGAAAGGTTGTCAAGCCCAGGTAGCATAGTCACAACATCAGCAGTTCAAAACTACCATCTGTTCCGTGGGAGAAAGAGGAGGCTTTCTACTCCTGTAAAGAGTTCATCTCAGAAAACTCCGAGGGGCAGTTCTACCCTGTCCTCTAGGGGGGCTGTGAGTCACCTTGAACTTGAGGGCAGTGAGCAAGGGTGTGAACTGAAGGCTCTGTATCACTCTCACCACTGCCCCCCTCCACCCCTACTTCTCACATCGGAATGAGGCGCCTCTGCTCCTTCTGGGCGCACCCTTCCTTCACATTTTGATCCTGGAGGCTGCAGTTATTTACGCTTGATAGTGTGGGACAACTGAGGTTCTCAGGAGCTAGAGGGCCCACCCAAGGTCACAAAGCCAGACTGGGAAGGGTGTGGGATTGAGGAACCTGCTCCTGGGCCAGGTTCCTGTACAAAGCCAGGACGAGGCTTACAGGACTAGGTGTGGGCCCCCACCCCACGGTTGGTGTGCACCTGTGTCTGTGTTGGGGGTGGGGGTGGTGTGCCTCTGGGGGCGAGCACGTTGGAAGCGAGTGGCCTTGGGCCGAGCGTGTGTGAAGCGAGGGTGGCCCGGGCGGGCACACGTGCGCCCCTGGGCACACCGCCTCCTTCTCAGATGTCTTGGCTGCAGGCTTGACAACTGAAACCCAGCTGCACTCTGGCCGGGACACATCCGCTGTGGAAACCTAGGAGGGGCTGACAGTCCCTAAAGAGGGGTTACGCATGCTGCCAGCAAGCGCTCCTGGCCCGCCGCCTAATTCCCTGCAAATGCTCTTTAAATCTGTTTCTAATTTGGACTCTGCCTCCCCCAGCCCCCACCCGCCCTCCCCACTCTTGGAACTCGCCTCAAACCAGTCAAATTATGCTGAATAATGGCTGCGGGTGGGGCGGGGGCTGCGGAGGGTGTAATACTGTCACATTTTCATTTACACTGGGAATGGCGTGGGATCAGAACTAATAAATTTGGACTGCAATTGGAGCTCCAGCCCAGGGTCACCCATTCATGGGGTCATGCCACTTCCAGGGGAGGACTCCGCAGCCATCCCACTCCGCAGTGGCGTGTTTGAGAAAAGCCACCTCTGTGCGGATGCAGTAGAACACACTCGCTGTTTCCAGGGGACTTTGCTCTGGAGACTTGCCTCGTCAGTGGGAAACCTTCCCTGTGTGTCAGCCTAACCCAGAGGCTCTGGGTCTTAAGCCTCTAAAACAAAATGTGTCTCCCATCCAGTCCGCAGCTCCGCGACATACTCAACACTCGCATGACCCAAATCCCTGGGAAAGTGTACACAAAGCACTGCGAGAGAGGAGGGGGAGCAGGCTGTGAGTACTCACTGGGGCAGCTGGGACAGGCTTATTTACATGCCGAGAGGACGCTGGGAGCCATCTGCGGGAGCCGAGGTCACTGGTGTGGTATAAGGGACTCTTGCTTTATTAAAAATGCGAAGTTAAAGTACGCATTCTCAGAAGAAGGGGGTTTTGCTCTGTGACCCTGCTGGTCCCTTGCAGATCAGAGCTCAGGGACATCTTGAGAAAGCAATGTTTATCTGTGCTTTGTGGACAGTCAAGAGCCCTGGTGGTGTAGTGGCCTAGGTGTTGGGCTGCCAACTACAAGGTCAACAGTTTGAACCCACCAACTGCTCTACGGTACCCCGATGAGGCTGTCTCCTCCCAGGACTATTGTGGGTAGTTGTGCTGTGTCCTATAGGGGCACTATGAGTTGGCATTGACCTGATGGGCATGAATTTGGTTTTGTGGAGTGTCACCCGAGAGTTGGCAGACTTTTGCAGGAAGCTCCCAGTCCTGGGGACCTGGGGAGACGCACTCTGCTCCCCAACCCAGCATCCTGCCAGGCTGCAACTGCTGCTGCTGCTCTGAGCTCATGCATGTGCATGCGCGTGCCTGTACACACACACACACACACACACACACACACACACACACACACAGCAGTTCTGCAGAAGGGCCCTGGCCCACTGCCCGCCCCTCAGCTGGCTCAGCAACTGCAGGAAGGTGGGTTTTGCAGTTGGGGGGGCCACAGCCCATCAACGTTCTGGTGCTGTCAGCTCATTCATCGGGCCACTGAGACACAGGGAGGAAGCTGCCCTGAGGTGAATGACACCCCAAGGACTTGGCTCTCCTTTCCTACCACACAGCAGACCGCAGGCCACCAGGGCGCCTGGGAAGAAAAGGGAGGAGGGGCCCACACTTCTGTTGGGCTCCAAGGTCTGTCTCCTGTTTAAGACCTAAAGGCACTTCCCATTCAGCTCTCTGATATTTTTTTTAAAAACCGTTGCCATTTGCTTAGCTGTGTTTAGATGCCAAAGTTTTCGCATATGTCAAAAGCCTCACTTGATCCTCAGACCACACCTGCAAGCTTCGAGCAGCCGAGAGGGAGGGCTGTCCCCGCGAAGTACACACTTCCCTTGTTTAGGGCTGAGTTCCTGCCGGGAAATAGCTCAACAGCCTGGGGTGACACTGTCCAGCCCTGTTTAGTTTGGAGTCCTGGGCGGTGCAAACAGTGAACTCACTCATCTGTTAACGGACAGCCTGAACGTTCAAGTCCACTCAGAGGCACCTATGATGAAAGGCCTGGAAACACATTTCTGAAAACCCTGGGGCACCCAGTCCTCCTCTGACACCCGTGGGGTTGCCAGGAGTTGGAGACAACTGGATGAGACTGGTTGGTTTGATTGGTTCTCTGCCACATCTGATAGATGGGTGGGAAGCAGAAGGGAGCTGCTGTCAGGGTGGTCTGCACTGTGGGAACATCCCAGGCAGCACTTCCACTTCCGCCTGGACAGGACAGTGACGAACCCCAAGGTGCCCTTAGCCACGGTCTTAAAATGACAGCACACCTGGTAGTGTGGGTTTCTGGCTTAGTCCTGAGCTAGGAGCCAAGTTGACCCCATTGCTCCCAAGCCATTGTCCTTTTTAGGATTCTGTCACAGCCCTGAATCTCTCCTAAAGGACCACTCTCACCTTACAGGTGAGGAGATAGAGACTCATCAAGGGACAGGCAATTGCTCGAGGTCATCTATTGGGTAAGTAGCAGCGTCACAATGCAGTGTCGGCCTCTGGCTTACGGCCATGTTCTACTCATGTGAGTTTCCCCAAGTATGGTCTTCAGAACACTATTAAAACCACAACACAAACAGCACACCCCTCAACTTCCATGCTCTAATTAAGGTTGGGACGCGCCAACCTAAATGCAGTCAGCAGGTGTGTTCTATGGGCTTCGCACACAGCTGTGTGTATCAACCTGAGGTGGGACCAGAGGGCCTCGTCTCTGCCGAGCTCGAGCTCCGAGTGGGAGCATCTTTGGTGCATGCTCCGGGGATTGTTGGGTTCCAGTCCTTCCAGCCCCGAGTTTCTTGGTGGTAGCACCTTAGTGATAATTATTGAGATGACAAACCTGGCGGCTTCATGTTACCAAAACACAGATGGAGGCAAAGAAGCTGGAGGCATGTAGCAGCTCTTGCAGCATCTCTGAGCTTTGGCTTGGGTGCTGGTCTCCCGGTCTAAATCCCATGTCAAGACTTGGACCCATCACTTCACCTCTCTGTCCTTCAGCATCTTCTTCTATAAAGTGGGGCAACAAGGTGAGCACATGCTTTGTAGGCAGCTACTGTTGCCTGTAATACAACTGTCCGTTGTATTATGTTGCTCCAACACGTGGTGGCCTCTAAGAGAACCCAGCGTTGCTGGGCCTGCACCACTGTCATGACCATTGATGTGTTCGAGTCCATTGCACCTCTTCGAGGGCTTCCCTCACCTCCACTGGCCTTTCCCAGACATCCTGTTTCCCTCCAGAAAAGGTCCAAAAGGAAGTTGAAGTCTTGCACAGCATTCATGCGCTTCTCTCTCTCTGGAGGCTCCACTGAAATGTGTCCACCACAGGGGATGACTCTGATGGTATCTGAAAGACCAGTGGCATAGTTGTCAGCATCAAAGTCACATGCAAGGTGTCATGCATGGTGTGATAAACTGACAGGCAGCCTGGTGGTAAAGTAAAATGAATTGTTGTTAGGTGTGGCTCGTAATGACCGATGCAGAACAGAATGAAACACTACCCAGTCCTTTGCCATCCTCACATGCTCTTTGGGCATGTTTCTAGCCACTGTGTCAATAATCGATAACTAGTACTTATTCCTTTAAAATTATACAAATGGGATGGCAAGGTAGTTTTGGGTTTAGATAGAACCGTGGTTGACTGCAAATTCTGCTATTGACCAGTATTGTTACTTCAGGCAACTTGCTTACTTACTCCAAGCCTCAATTTCCCCACTTATCTGATGGTGAAGGAAATGCCTTTTGAGAAAAGATAAAATCATGATTCTCCAACAGATCAAAAATGAGCAGATGGTAAACAGCATTATCAATATTAATGAGAGGCGAGGGAGATGTCAGCAGTCAGCCCAAAGGAAGACACAAAGGACAGACACATGTACAGGTCAGAAGTATTGAAATGAACTTGCAAATCAATACAAAACTGCTGGCTTTCCAGCAATAGAGGAGGTTTGATGGAATTAGTTGGCAGGTCTACAGTCAAGAAATACTGTGGGTTCAAGGCCCAGTTGGACTCTCTTCTATTCACCGGGAGTAATGGAGGAAAGGAGAGTCAAAAATTGGGGTAGGAGATACCTGACTCCTTTGTCCTGAGACCACAAAACCTGGATAATGCCTAGCCAACGTTGCTGAGCATTCTGATAAATGATTCTATAAAAGAATTCCTTAATCAAAAGGGGAAAGATGTAGGAGAGAATTTTCCATTTTCATAGACTCTAGACATTTGAGCCAGGGGGATGGTATTAACCCCTGGAGATTATTGCGCTAGATAATCTTTAAACCTTAAAACAAAAATATTCCTGGAAGTCTTAAAATCAATCGATAGTTACGCTTAGCTAGTAAAAGTAGGTTTGCCTTGAGCATTGCGCTCTGGGATCAGCTTGCCACCCACGCCTCAAAAGCATTGACAGGACCCTCAGGGGACAGTGAGCTTATGTAACTGCGAAGGAATAACTCAGAAAAGGAAGGTGGAAATGACTGCACAACCCACACGATACAGCCAACGTCGCTAAACTGGTCACGTAGAAACTGCTGAACGGGAGGGTGCTGTGCTGTGTCTATTTTCAACAATAACAGCACAAATCGTGTGTCTACTGATCCTTGGAACGTAACAGAGCTGTGCTTTTCTCTCCAGGCCTAGAATCTGGTACCCTGGGAAGGTGTTTGTGAAACAAAATAGAGTTCTCCCTCGTAAACATCTAGGGATCATTCTCATTTAGACCCAGTCTTCTACAGTGTCTCACATGTTATGTGTATAGCATGAAGAAAAGATGGATGGAACGTGAAAAAAGGGAAGTTGCTGAATAATATAAAAGGTGTGATCCTAAGTTCATAAAACAAGCAGGTTGTCGATATCCCTCTCTATTTATACAGATATGTGTCAGAAAGAGCAAACCGCTTGCCCCAGTTATTGCGACAGGTGTTCACCCGATAGAACTGTACCTGTCTCTGGGAGCCCTTGACTGTTGGGAAGACCAGGCTTATATCATCAACACTTGGAAATGATGCAGCCATCCTCTGATTAGTCCTGCAAGATCTCAAAAATAGTCTGTCAACTGCAAGGTTTTTTGTTTTTTTTAATCTGTAAGGGTCTGCCTCAGGGACAGCTACTCACGTCCAGATCGCTCCTCTCAAGGCCCTTTGTAGACATAAGAATTGCGCAGTGTTTTTAGAGTTCTGTCCAAGGGAAATGGCCCATCTGCCTGGGACTCGACCTCTGGGAAACGTCTGCTGCTCATCTTCCTCTTGATGCTAGAGGACCATAATAACAGCAGTCTTACAGAGACAGTCTTCGAGGCCCTATTGAGTTCCATCGCTTTACAAAATACCCTCTTCCTACTCCAACAGCAACAGCAAACCCATACAGTTCACCCTCCTGCAAACTCCAGTGTTGGGGCTGCTTCTAATCTGCCCCGAGACTGTAGCGAAAGCTACACATCTCTCTTCCTTTTTCCTTTATCCCAGATATGGGATAAGGGCCATTGTGCCATCCTGGGAGGTGGGGGTGGGGTGCTACTTGCTTAAGAGTCTGCATGGAGAAAGTGAACAAACTATGTTGTAGTGTTGAGCACGCATGTGCTCATGGTCCCATGTAATAACAGAACAAAAGCATGGCTCTGCCCTGTGCTATCGTGACGGGTGGCAGGTTTGCGTGTACTGGTGCTGCCCTTGCTGGGTCTGTCTCCTCACGGACACCCCTCGCCTTCAGTGGCCTCCACTCTCCCAGGCACTGCTTCCTTCTCCAGGGTGGGCTCTTCCTGATGACACGCCCAAACTCAGCAAGTTAAAGCCTCACCATCTCCATTCTAAGGAACATTTTGTTTGTTCTCTTATGAATGACAATAGAGAACTAAAAATAAACACAAAGGCTTCAAGAGCCAGACCTCAAAGTTCAATTGTGAGCCAAACCTCTGCTCAGAAAAAGGATAGTGGAGTGTGGGGAGCAGGGCAGGGAGTGGTGTCGAGAGAGTCGGTGTGGGGGGCGGGGGTTGGTGGAGTAGGAAGTGGCAAGAGAAGTATACAGGAACAGGCACATCATTCTTGGATCCATTGCAGAACATACATGTGGGACCCTCTGGTTAAAAATTATCCATTCTTTCAAGCTGGCAACAGAGCATGAGACCAAACTCCAGAGCCTTCTGAACATGGACTCCAGGTGACTGCACAGGACAAACCGTGAAGTTAGCCCTGACGGAGGTGCTCTCTGTCTGGGGGAGTCAGCCCACAAACCTTTACGAATAGCTCTCCCCGGATGAGCGCATTCTTACTTGCTTTCAAAAAAAATTCAGAGAAAACTTTGACTTCTTCTGTGGTGTTGGGTGCATTCCAGTCATGCTCATGGTCATGCTTTAAACTGACGACGGACAACGTGACCGGTGGAGACCCAGACAGGCGGGGACTGCCGGAATGAACAAGTGAAATGATAGACACTGCAGGTAATCCAGCTTGAGTTTCCATGGAGGCATTTGATCCTACCAGCTCAAAAGAGACCGTGTGAGCCAACACCTGTAACAACATCATCCGTGTCACTGCCTGAAGGGCAGCCACTGGGAGATGGAAAAGGAAATCAGTTGTCAGAGAGGGCCAGACAAAAGAGAGATGCAGGCCTGGGACCAAAACACTTTCCAAAGGACAGTGGGGTTTGGAAAAACAAAAACAAACAAAAACCCCCACAACTTAACACAAGAAAAGAAAAAGCACCTCTGGTGTAGAGATCATGCCCTTGCTCTGGTCAGTTGGCTCTGGACTCCGGGGTGGGGGAGCTGTGTGTGGCTCACCTCTGCCAGTGGCTGTGGGCTCAGCCTCACCTGGTGGCTGGGAAGAGCCCACCACCCAGCTCCAGACTGAGGGAGGTGAACCAACCTCCACCAAAAAATGAAGCTCTGATACTCTATTTATACCCCATTCATACCTTTTAAAAATATTTTTATTATAAAAACAAATAGGCTATTTGAAGAAAGTTTACACAATATAGGCAGGCAGAAAAAGGATTTTTTTCATATTTCATTACCTATAATCTCTGTCCTACGGGGTCTTTATGAGTCAGAACTGACTTCATGGCCACAAGTTGGTTGTTTTTATAGTCAAGATTTGTTACGCTTGGTGGTGTCCTCCGGATGGAAGAAAAAAAGCTAGATGTGATAGGAGTTTGAAAAATAAATAAACAATAAAAAGCTCATGAATGCATTGCCAGTGAGTTGATTCTGGCTCATCGTGTTTCTGTGTAGGGTTTCTGAGACTGTACACCTTTTGAGACGACCTCATCTTTCTCTTGAGGGGCAACTGTTGAGTTTGAACAGACAATCTTGCAGCCAGCAGCCCAATACCTAACCCACAGCAACAGCAAGACTTCTAGAAAATGTAATATAAAAATATATATCATATTTAATATTATTTCATAACCATTCGATACAGTATTGCAATTTTTATAGACACAACTGAATGATTGTGTAATATATAAATAGATATTCATTTTAAGTTAATTGACATCTCCTTTTTGAAAATTTCCTTTTACTGGAATAAATAATGTTACCAGGAGCACTTTTTAAACAACTGCTTAATTGAAGTAATTCTTTTATCATAAAATTCACAATTTAAAAGCATACCACCCAGTGGTTCTTCGTATATCACAGTTTTACAACCGTCAACATTATCTGATTCCAGAACACGTTTATGACTCACTCCAAAAACAAAATTCAACAGTCACTCTCCATCCTCCTGACAACCACTAATGCACGTTCTGTCTCTGTGGGTTTGCCTGTTCTGGACATTTCATCTAAGTGGAATCATACCATGTGTAATTTTTTTTAGTGTCTGGCCTCTTTCCCTTAAGACCTGTCTTGTGTGGCCAGAGGGAGAGACAAAAAGAGGGGACACGGAAGAGAAAAGTCCTTTCAAGAATTTACATGTGACGTCTGCAGCAGGTTCAAATCCATAAGACAGACTGCATAAGGACTTTGTCTATTATGCACTGAAAGCCAACCTGAATTAGTCTTTGGTGAGGTGCCTGCTGGGCCAGTGATGCCCTAGTAGACAAAGAAATTGAAAAAGAAGGCTAGCATATTCTTTCGATGTCTGGCAGAGTGTGACACCAATATGGCAGCAAGCTCTACTGTTGTTAAGGACATCATGACTAAAAATGATTAAAAAAATATTGTCTTCATCTACGTTGTAACATGTATTAGTGCTGAGTAACATGCCAGCATATAGTCGTGCTAATTTTGTTTATTGAGTAATAAGTAGATGGATATTTGGGTTTCTCCCCTCTTTGACCTTATAAATAACATGATTATGAACATTTATATTCATCTTTGTGTGTGGACATGTGCTCCTAATAACCTTGGTGATCAAACTAGAAGCAGAGTTGCTGGTGTGATCGATAAAGTTAAGGTTGCATGTAAATTTGGCTAGGCTAGGATGCTTAGTGAATTCGGAATTAACATGTAATCACTTTCTTGATGAGATATGCCATAAACAAGCAATTGAAAGGGAATTTCCTTGGGGATGCATACTCTTAATATATGAGGATACTCTGGAAAAACTAGATTGCCTTTGCAAGGTCTGGATCTGGCACCTGACTTATTATGTGACCTCTGGTTCTTTGGAGGTGAGATATTGGCCTGCTTTATTGTGTGTTGACCCTAGGAGTCATCAGCAACCTGTCATCTTACTGGTTGGTCTTGGATTCATTTGCCTTTGTAACCAGAATCCTGCATTCTGGCCTGCGGATCTTGAGTTCATTGGCTCTCCCTTCCTGCCTCTCCCCCTTTTCACCCCACAGCTATGTGATTCAGGAGAAGCCTACAGCCTACATCTGACCACAGACTTGGGATTGCCAGCCTCTGCAACTGTGTGAGCCATTTCCTTGGTATAAATTTGTCTGCATATGTCTATAAGCTTCACTGCTTTTACTTCTCTAGAGACCTCAGCCTGATACATTGTATCATACAGTAACTCACTATGTAATTGTGGAGGGACTACCTACGTTTTTTCCAGAGTGGCTGTCCCATTTTGTATTCCCACTCGTAATGCATGAGGATCCCAGTATCTCTATATCCTCCCAATAATTGCTGTTTTCTGTTTCTTTTTAATTACTGTATATACTTGAATATAAGCCAACCCGAGTATAAGCTGAGGTACCTAATTATTACCTGGGAAACCAGAAAAACTGATTGACTCAAGTATAAGCCTAGGGTGGAAAATGCAGAAGCTATTGGTGAGTTTCAATAATCAAAACAACTGAAAATAAAATTACTAAAAATTGAGACATCAGTGGGGTAATGTATTTAAATAATTTATTTTAAATAAAAGGACAAGTCATTTAACATTAGTAAACCAGCACAGTAAGTGGAAAATAGGTTCAACAAAAACAATGAGGCATCAACAATGAGACCTTCAGAGTGCTATTCCCTGAGCTCCATCAGCAACCAAGCTAAAATGTAAAGAGTTAAAATCCTTCAAAACTGGATTCCTCATCATCATCCGTATCCCAATGCAGAGCTTGAGCTGGCATGAGGTCATCGTAGATGCTGTCCTCACTGAGATTCCCATCATCACCACTGCTGTCATTTTCATACAAAGCGCAGTCTTCACTGCCATCCACAGCATTACTAATACTACGTTTCTGGAAGGCACGTCGCACCATGTCTTCTGGAATGTCTTCTCATGCATCTCAAACCCACTTTGCTATTAACTCTATGTCAGGTTTCATGAGATTTCCTCCTTTTGTTAGTCAGGCTTGACCAGATGACATCCATTCATACCATATCCTGCGCACATGGTCTTTAAAAGGCTTATTCAAAGATACACGTCATAGGATGGCTCTGATTGGTTAGATGTGAGTAAACAAACATTCAAAGCCCTGCAGTGTCAGCGGGGCTTTGAATGAATAGGGAGTAAGGGCAATCACCCTCGAGATAATGGGCTCTCCTCTCGTTACCTGGGGTGGGGGGGTAGGTGGCAGTGAGATGTTATGCCTCGCTGGGGTACCCCAGACCCGTGTATAAGCTGAACCCGTTTTTCTTGTGCTGAAAAACTCAGCTTATACATGAGTATATATGGTAGTCATTCTAATGAATGTGAAGTGGTGTTTTATTGTGATTTTATTCATGTAATTTGTTTTTCAAACAGTTTGATGGCATATACTGTATATACTCAAGTATAAGCCAACCCGAATACCAGCCAAGGCACTTAATTTTACCACAAAAACTGCATTAAAAATGTGTTGGAAAATTCGGCTTATACAGGAGTATATACGGTAATTCGCATACCATACAATTCAATTATTCAATCATGTTAAAAAGAGCTGTACAGTAATGACCACAATCAATTTTAGAACATTTTCTCCCTTTTTTTGGTATTCATTGTTGTTAGCTTCCCATTTCTCCCCAATATCCCTTGCCACACCCCCAGGAAACCATTAATTCAGTTAATATCTCTATAGACTTATTTATTCTGGATTTCATATGCAGAAAACATACAAAATAAAAAACAAAAAAATCAGCAACAATAGCAAAATAAAACAGATTAAAACCTCAATCAAAAAGAAATAAAATATTAAAAACTAGAACAAATTTTAAATGGGTCAAAAGGGAGATCAAAGGTAAGGTGTTAAATTTTAGCCTCACTGCATCTGCAATAATACAGTTAGGTTTCCAATATATTCTGCGTGAGTTGGGAAGGAATTTACTACTCTTTTTTAAAAAAATCATTTTATTAGGGGCTCATACAACTCTTAACACAATCCATACATACATCAATTGTGTAAAGCACATCTGTACATTCATTGCCCTCATCATTCTCAAAACATTTGCTCTCCACTTAAGCCCCTGGCATCATGTTCTCGTTTTTCCCCTCCCTCCCCACTTCCCCCTCCCTCATGAGACCTTGATGATTTATAAATTATTATTTTGACATATCTTGCCCTGTCCGGCATCTCCCTTCACTCCCTTTTCTGTTGTCCGTCCCCCAGGGAGGAGGTCACATGTAGATCCTTGTAATCAGTTCCTCCTTTCCAACCCACCCTCCCTCTATGCTCCCGGTATCACCACTCACACTACTGGTCCTGAAGGGATCATCTGCCTTGGATTCCCTGTGTTTCTAGTTCCTATCTTTACCAGTGTACATCCTCTGATCTAGCCAGACTTGCAAGGTAGAATTCGGATCTTGATAGTGGGGGGGTGGGGGGGGGACATTTAGGAACTCGAGTAAAGTTGGATTTTTCATTGTTGCTACATCACACTTGACTGGCTCGTCTCCTCCCCTAGACCTCCCTGCAAGGGGATCTCCAGTGGCCAACAAATGGACTTTGTGTCTACACTCTGCACTCCCCCCCTCCATTCACTATGGTAAGATTTTTTTGTTCTGTTGATGCCTTATACATGATACCTTTGACACCTCGTGATCGCACAGGCTGGTGTGCTTCTTCCATGTGGGCTTTGTTGCTTCTGAGCTAGATGGCCGCTTGTTTACCCTCAAACTTTTAAGACCCCAGACGTTCTATCTTTTGATAGCCGGGCAGCATCAGCTTTCTTCACCACATTTGTTTATTCACCCACTTTGTCTTCAGCAGTTGTGTCGGGAAGGTGAGCATCATAGAATGCCAATTTAATAGAAGAAAGTATTCTTGCATTGAGGGAGTACTTGAGTGGAGGCCCAATGTCCTTCTGCTACTTTAATACTAAACCTATAAATATATGCACATAGATCTATTTTCCCATCCTCATATATAAATATATTTGCATATGTACATGTCTTTATCTAGACCTCTGTAGATTCCTTTTGCCTCCCAGCTCTTTCCTCTATTTCCCTTGACTTTCCTCCTGTTCCAATATTATGCTCTGTCCCCACCTGGGTTTCAGCAATACCTCTTGATTACATTACCTTTGATCATGCCCTACCAGGCCTCCCACACCCACCTCACTACGAATTTGGATCACTTGTTGTTCCCTTGTCCCTGGGTTTGCTAACATCACTTCCTTTTCCCCAAGATCTCCCTATCCCTTGTCCCCCGAAACTGTCGGTCCCGTTGTTTTCTCGTCCAGATTGTTCGTCCAGTTTATCGTATTTAGATGGACTTTTGGAGATAATAACACGCACAAAAACAAGACAGAGCAAAACCAAGCAACAATATACAACAAAACAACAACAACAGACCACTGACAAAGAACAAAACAAAACACAACAAGAAAGAAAAGCTTGTAGTTAGTTCAAGGATTGTTTGTTGGTCTTTAGGAGTGTTTTCCAGTCCAGTCTGTTGGGGCCCCATCCCTGGCCCCAAAGCCCACTTTCAGCATTCCCTGGGGACCTTGCCACTCAATTCCCTTGCTGTTCGGCTGCACTCCCCCAGTGCTTTGCCTCGGTGTGGTGGGATCTGATCGGGCGCAATTCCCATACTGCCTCCGGTGCTGTCCCCAGCAGGGCCATGGGTCAGTGGGGGGGCGTCATGTCTCATAGTGGGGCTGGCCATGTGGTCCTTTCTGTGGACTGGCTGCTCTAATTGAGGTCATCGTCTCCAAGGCCTGGTCGGCCAGGATGTGCTCCACTCTCTCCTACTCCCTCTTCATCTGCTCCCGTGTGCTCTGATCAGATATGTCCCTCTCTGGGAGCTGCAAATGCAATGCTGTCCTTTGAAATAAATTCTTCTGGGGGGAGGGGAAGGCATCCACTTAGTATTTAGGACTGGAGCCAACCCCCCAGACCTCTCCACTGGTTCCCTACAACACACCAGAATGTTGCATTCATACTTTAGGGAACTGGGTTGAAGTCTGGTCTCTCTTTCCCTGTGGAGATATAAACAATACCCTCCCCTTGGGTGAGATAGTACCCCATGCCCCGCTCCCCGGTTCTTCCTTTTTCATCATTTTTTTTTACTTTCACCACCTCCTCCCCAGTTGTCTACCATGTGCATCCCTGCATTTGATCTGGTCCCTGCCATACTACATGGTCCTCACTCCAAGAATATTTGTATACAGTAGCTTTTTCCCTATGTCCCTTTTGTATTTTCTTTTTTAATGCTTACCTGAGCGGATTTGTGTTTTACTTGTCCTTTTGTGCCTGACATACTTCTGTTAGCATGATTTCCTCCAGTTTTTACCATGCAGTGATGTGCTTCATACATTCATCACACCTTTTAGCGATGCATAGCACTCCATTGATTTATATACCACAGTTTTTTAATCCAACCATCAGTTAATGGAAATTTGGGTTGCTTCCAATGCCTTGCAATTATGAACTGTGCTGCAATGAACATTGGAGCACAGATGTCTGGCCTTGGTTTGTTTCTTGCTTCTTCTGGGTATATGCCCAGTAGGGGGATTGCTGAGTTGTATGGTAACTCTATTTCCATCCGTTTTAGGTATCGCCAGATCGATTTCCATAGTGGTCGTACATACTTACAAGTCCACCAGCAGTGGATGAGAGTACCTGTCTCCCCAAAGCCCCTCCAACACTGTTGCTTTCTGATTTTTTGAATTGGGGTGTTAGGTGGTACTTCATAGTTGTTTCAATTTTCATTTCTCTTATGGCTAAAGATCGGGAACATTTTCTCATATGTTTGTTGGCCATTCGCATTTCTGCCCCTGTGAAACTTATGTTCAAATCCTTGGCTACCTCTCAGGTGGGAAATTAGTGTTTTTCTTTTTGAAAGCTAGCAAAGTATTGTAGATTTTATTAATAAGGCCTCTGTCTGATGTGTCATTGCTAAAGATGTTTTCCCAGTCCGTGGACTCTCTTATTACTCTCTTGGTGAATTCTTTCAATATACACAGGTATTTTATCTTCAGTATATCTCATTTGTCAATTTGTGCCTCCTCTGTGTTTGTGTCCTTCCCTATTTCTGATAGCCTGTGTATTCCCTGCGCCAAAGTTCTCAAGTTGGTCCCAATTCCCTCATTGATGGCCCTAATAGTTTGGGTTTTAACTTCAAGGTCTGTGATCCACCTTGAATTTACTCTTGTGAATGGAGTGAGATAAGGGTCTTGCTTCATTTTTCTGCAGGTAAATGTCCATTTTTTCCAACACCACTTGTTGAAGAGGGAATCTGCTTCCCATTTCATATTATTTGGGCCCTTATCAAAGATCAGTTGTCTGTATGCTGATGGTTTTATTTCTGGGTTTTCAGTTCTTTCCATTGGTCTGAGTATCTGTCATTTGTACCAATACCATGTGGTTTTGACAACTGTGGCTGTATAGTATGTGCTATAATCAGGTCCTTTTTCTGAGGAGTTCTCTGCTAGTTCTGGGCGTCTTCCCTCTCCATATGAAGTTGGTAATCAGGTTTTACTTTTCTTTGAAGAAAGATGAGGGTAATTGTGTCTGGCTTGCATTAAACTTATATAATGCCTTTGGCAGAACTGACATCTTGACTATATTGAGTCTTCCAATCCACGAGCATGGGATATTCTTCCATTTGTTAAGGTCGTTCTTCATTTCTTGTATCGCCTTCTGTATTTTTCCGCATATACATCTTTTGTTCTTTTAGTCAGGTATAACCGTAGATATTTCAATTTGTATTTGGCCATTGTGAAGAAGGGTACCACCTTTTTGATCTCTTATTCTGTGGTTTTATCCAATGTGTATAACAGTCTGATGGACTTCTGTTTGTTGATCTTGTATCCTGCCACTCTGCCAAACTCCTCTATTGCTTCCAGTACAACCCTTGTGGAACTTTTGTGATTTTCCATATAGAAAATCATATCATCTGCAAATAATGATAGTTTCACCTCTTCCTTCCCCAGATGAATACCTTTGATGTCTCTTCTTTGCTTTATACTGTTAGAAAAACCTCCAGCACGATATTAAATAAGAGTTGTGACAAGGGGCATCCTTGTCTGGTCCCCTTTTTCAATGAGATTGTGTTAGTCTTTTCTCCATTGAGTACCACGTTGGCTGTTGGTTTTTCATATATAGTTTGTATTGTCTTGAGAAACTTTCCTTCCATTCCTATCTTCGCTAGTGTCTTAAACAGAAATTGGTGTTGGATGTTGTCGAATGCTTTTTCTGCATCTATCGATATTATCATGTGGTTCTTATAGTTTTTCATGTCAATGTGATGAATAATACTAATGGTCTTTCGTATGTTTAACCATCCCTGCATCCCTGGTATGAATCCCACTTGGTCATGGTGAATTACTTGTTTTTATATACTTTTGTATTCTGTTGGCTAGTATTTTGTTAAGGATTTTTTGCATCGATGTTCATTAGGAATATTGGTCTGTAGTTCTCAATTCTTGTGGGATATCCTTGCCCGGTTGGGGTATCAGAGTTATACTAGCTAGCTTCACAAAAGGAATTCGTGATTTTGCCATCTTTTTCTATATTCTGGAAGAGTTTGTGTAGGATTGGTGTTAATTCTTCCCTAAATGCTTGGTAGAATTCTCCAGTGAAGCATCTGGTCCAGGGGATTTTTTTGTTGGTAATCCCTTGATAACTTTGTCTATTTCTTCTATTGCTATGGGTCTGTTGAGATTCTTGACATCCACCGAGGACAGTCTAGGGAGGGATTGTTTTTCCAAGAATTTGTCCATGTCTTCCAAATTGTTGAATTCATTGGAGTACAATCCTTCATAATACTGTGTAACTATCCTTTTGATTTCATAAGAGTCTGTTGTAATGTCCCCTATTTCATCCCTTATTCTTGCTATTGAAATTTGTTCCCTCCTTTCTTTGGTTAGGTTTGCCAATGGTCTATCGATTCTGTTTATCCTTTCAAAGAACCAACTTTTAGCAGTATTAATTTTTTCCATAGTTTTCTTATTTTCTCTCTCCTGAATCTCAGCCCTGATTTTTATCATTTATTTTCTTTTGCTATTAGTAGGATTGTCCTGCTGACTCTGCTCTAGTTGTAAATTTTGTGCCAACATATCAATCATGAGTCTCTCTTCCTTTCTCATGTGTGCATGTATTGCTATGAACCTTCCTCTGATGACTGCTTTTGCTGGGTCCCATATGTTTTAGATCGTCCTGTGCTCATTCTCGTTGCTTTCTAGAAATTTTCTAATTTCATCTCTGATCTGCGCCAGTACTCACTCCTTTTGCAGTAGAGTTATTCATCCTCCAATTGTTTGTTCTTGTTTTCTTTGTCTTCCTTTTGTTGATTTCCAGCCTTATGGCACAGTGGTCAGAGAGAGAGGTCTGATTTCAATGTGCTTAAATATATGTAGATCCACCTTATGCCCCAGCATGTGGCCTATCTTCGAATATGTGCCATGTAAGCTTGAAAGAGTGTGAATTATTTTTATTTGGCTGAAAATCTCTGTAAATATCAGGTCAAATTGGCTAATTGTGGTGTTTAGATCTCTAGCTCCCTTGTTGAGTTTCTTTCCCTGTGATCTATCTTTCTCAGAGATTGATTAGTTCAAGCCACCCAGTATAATTGTTGAGACTGTGATTTCTTTTTTTAATCTTTTGGAATGTTTGCTTGACGTATTCAGTGGGTCTCCCATTCAGGGAATATACGTTTACAATGCTTAGTGGTTCTTTGTCTACCATTCCCTTGAGCATTATATAGTGTCCCTCCTTATCTCTTTTTATGTTTTAGACTTTCAGGTGAATTTTATCCAAGATTAGGATTGCAACCCCTGCTTTTATTTGAATTGCTGTTTGCTTGGTATGACATTCTCCAGCCTTTGATTCTCAGCTTATTTTTGTCTGTAGCCTTGAGATGTGTCTGTGTAGACAGCAAATTGATGGGTTGTATTTTCTAAGCCAGTCTGCTAGTCTCAGTCTTTTACTACCTGAGTTCAGGCCATTGATATTCAGGGTTATTATCTCCATCAGCGGACTCTGTGATGTCATCTTATACCTTTTGTGTTGAGAGTTTTCCTACTTTCCTTTCTCTTTAGGCTGTTGTGTGTGTGTGTGTGTGTGTGTGCGTGTGTGTGTGTGTGTGTGTGTGTGTTTATCATTCATGAGTTATTTCCATCCTTAAGCCAGTGCTATCTTGGGGTCTGTTTTCTCTTTGTTGTCCCACTCCCTGCCAGAGTAGCTGCAAAGGTTTAGTCCCTGCCCTAAGGCAGCTTGGGCAAGCCACAGCTGAGCTGAGAAAAAGCCCCTGTTCAGTCCTCAAAGACGGTGGGGGAGAACAGAGAGGTAAACAAAAGCAACAATGTAGCTGAACCCTGATCCCAACCGTGGAGCTGTGAGGGTTTAGTCCCCACCCTGAGACGGTGGTCACAAGCTGTGGCTGTGCAGAGAGAATTCCTCTGTGCAACCTTCCAGGGCTGTGGGAGAACAGAGCGCAGAGATGTAAACAGAAGCAATAATGTAGGTGAACCCCGATCCCTGCCAGTGGTACTACAAGGGTCCTGTCCCTGCCATCAAGCAGGTGGGGGCAAACAATGGCTGTGTTGAGACCAAGCCTCCCTACGGGCTCCAAATGGTCCCGGCTCTGGCAGAGATAGTGGCGGGGCCAAGGTTAAGCCCCAGCGGGCTTCCACTGAGGTAAGCCAAAAGCCCCCAGCCCCCCAAAACCCCATGGGTCTGTGCCTACTTATCTTAATGATGCTCTTCCTGTGGTCCAGCTGTGTTAAAGTTCCCTCAAAGCAACTCTCCTGGGCTGGATTCTGTGGAGTCCCTCTAGTATGTGGCACTCCGTCGCTATCTTCCCAGCAGTCCCCCTCATCACTCTTTTTTGTTGTTGTTGTTTTTTAAGACATTTTATTAAGGGCTCATACAACTCTTATCACAATTCATACATATACATACATCAATTATATAAAGCACATCTGTACATTCTTTGCCCTAATTATTTTCTTTCTTTCTTTTTTTTTTCCATTTTATTAGGGGCTCATACAAGTCTTATCACAATCCACCCATATACATACATCAATTGTATAAAGCACATCCGTACATTCTTTGCCCTAATCACTCTTAATACATGTTGATTTCCCCTTTACTTTTTTCTCCCAAATAATTTCTTAATTATATCTAGTACCCAGTTCAAAAGTACTATGTTGTTCATTCTCCATGTTGATTTTCAGTTTTATAGCATTGTGATCAGATAAAATGAAGGCTTGCTTTATGGCCTAACATGTAATCAATTCTAGAGTATGTACTGTGTGTGCTGGAGAAGAATGTATACTGTCTTGTTGGGGAGAGGGCTTTGTGTATGTTTAAGAGGGTGAGTGGTTGATTGTTTTCAGTTTATTTATTAAATTTCTTTCCTTGATGTCACTCTTTACTTGAGAGTGGTGTGTTGAAGTATTCTATTATTTTCGAGTTGTTTATTTCTGTCTTCAACTCTGTGAGGAATTGATGGATATATTTTAAGGGACTTCATTGGGTGCATATATGTTTATTATGAGTAATTGTTTGTGCTGTATTGTTCTTTAAATATTATGTAGTCTACATTCTTGTCTTTATGTTATTTGCCTTGAAGTCTATTTTATCAGAATTAATATTGCCACTCCTGCCTTTTTATTGTTGCTATTAGCTTGGTAGATTGTTTTATTTTGGGGGAGGGGCATGTTCCAAGAGTGTCAATATTTTTTAAAAATAAAAGATCATTTTATTGGGGGATCTGATAGCTCTTTGTATTGGACAGGGTTCTCTAGAGAGACAAACCAGATTGCTAATAATTATATATAAATATATTTATAAAGATAGATATATAATTCAAGAAATAAACCGTTAAATAATATACAGATAGATAATACAAGAATTATTAACAGTTAAATTATAAAGCAGTGAGACACTAGCAGTCCTTCAAGTTTTTGAGAGCTGCCAGGTGCCAGTCCCCTTCTGTAGAGAGAGCTGGGCTATATATACCCAGGCAGCAAACAGCAAGGCAGGTCCCCAACTGTCATCAACTGTCAGTCCCCAGCTCCAGAGATGAACATTCCAATCGTGTGGGCTTAAAGGGACCTCAAGTTACAGCGACACAGTCCACAGGCTAGGCATCCCACAGGTAGTGTACCCCTTTAAACTGAGGCACAGAACAAGCAAGCCATTTATCCCTCTGCCCTTCAATTAATCTTCCTTGTGTTTATCGGCCAGGCTGGCACAATAAACTATAGCACTCTTATAACAATCCATACATCAATTGTCTCAAGCATATTTGTACATATATTGTCATCATTATTTTCTAAACATTTACTTTCTATTGAGCCCTTAGTATCAACTCTTTTTTTCCTCCCCCCTCCCACCCTCATGACCCTTTGATAAATTATAAATGATTATTATTTTCATATTTTACACCAACCGCTGTCTCCCTTCCCCATGACTTCTGTTGTTAATCCCCCCGGGGTGAGGGGGTGGGTATGTGTTGATTATTGTGATCGGTTCCCCATTCTTCCCTCTCTCTTCCCACCTTTCCCCTACATTCCTGGTATCACTACTTCCACTCCTATTCCTGGATTCCTTGTGTTGTGAGCTCTTATCTCTTATTTGTACCTGTGCACATGATCTAGCCCGAAGGGAAATTCAGGACTGGCATCATGATAGTTGGGGGTAAGGAAGTCTTAAGGAACTAGAAGAATGTTGTGTGTTTCATCGGTGCTACACTGCACCCTGGTTGACTCATCCCTTCCTTGTTGTGGAATGTCCCATCGTCTAAAGATGTGTTTGGGGTCTATGCTCCATCCCCCTAGTTCTCAACAATATGGTTCTTGTTTGTTTGTTTGGGTGTCTTTTGATGCCTGATACCTGATCCCATTGACACCTCATGA
Organism: Tenrec ecaudatus; assembly: GCF_050624435.1. NCBI lineage: Eukaryota > Metazoa > Chordata > Mammalia > Afrosoricida > Tenrecidae > Tenrec > Tenrec ecaudatus. The sequence continues at coordinate 37,261,840 of NC_134537.1, read as the reverse complement.
ACATACAGGCTGGTGTGCTTCTTCCAGGTAGGCTTCTTGCTTCTCTGCTAGGTGGCTGCTTACTTAACTTCAGGCCTTTAAGACCCCAGATGATATATGTTTTTATAGCCGGACACTATCTGCTTTCTTCACCACATTTGCTTGTGCACCCATTTTATCTTCAACTGTGCTGAGAAGGTGAGTGTCACAGAATGCCAGGTTGTTAGAACAAAGTGTTCTTGTGTTGAGGGAGGGCTTGAGCAGAGGCCTGAAGTCCATCTACTACCTCAGTGTATTGCCTTATGAATATATGTACATAGGTCAAAACCTCTAATTTAATGAATTAATGTACTTGCATATATACAAACCTATGCTTATAGCTCTTTCATAACTTTGCTTCCTAAGTATTTTTAATTTGCCATCCTTTGAGCTTTAGTTTCTTTTGTCTTTGAGTTTAAGGTGTGTTATTTGTAAGCAGGGTCTTGTTTTCTATTTGATTGGTGCATCTAATCCATTGGCATTAAGGGCCATTGAGATACTGTATAGAGTTGAGTATAAGCCGATCGGAATATCAGCCGAGACACCTAATTTTACCACAGAAACTGCATTAAAAATAAGATGAAAAACTCGACTTATACATGAGTATATACGATATGTGGGTTGGTTGCAGTCATTTTGCTGGGTTTGTGTTTGGTTTCTTTATCTTTTTACTTTAGTTTTTGTGGTTTTATTCTTCCTTTAATTCTATAGTTTTGAGTGCTTCTTTTATTGCATCTGTTTCTGGGTGTTGTCCTCTATTATGTTCTCAGTTGTCTATTATTGTTGATTCACTGCCCATAGTAATCTGGTTAATATTTTTTATAATGCTGGTCTTGTTTTTAAAAATTCATTTAGTTTTCACTTGTCTTGAAAGACCTTTATTTCCCCCTTGTATTTGAGGGATACTTTTGCTGGATATAGATTTCTTGGTTGGCAGTTTTTTATTTTAGAATTTTATATATGCCACTTTGTCTTCTTGCCCACATCGTTTCTGCTGAGAAGCCTGTGCTTATCCTTATCAGTTTTACTTTCTAGGTGACTGCTCTTTTTTCCCCTAACTGACCTTAAGCTTCCCTCTTTTTCCTTGAATTTGGAGTATGATTAAAATATAGCTTGAATTTTATTTGGGGGGGTGGTGGCTATCCTGTTTCAGGCGCTCTCAGTCTCTTGAGTAATTTTTTTCTCCTCCTTTGTGATATTGGGGAAATTTTCTTCCATGATCTCTTATACTATTGTCGCTGTAGATTTTTTTTTGGTTTCTTCTTGTTCTGGGATCCTGATGAGATGTAGGATGTTTCTCTTGGTAGTATCCTACATCATTCTCAGGTTTTATTCTACTTATTTCTCTCATAATTTGTATTGAGAGTGATTGTCTTTGAGCTCACTGATTGAATTTTCCTTTTCGTCCATTTTATTCCTCAGCTCTTTTTCTATGCTGCCCAGTTCTTTTATCTCAATTAGCTTCCAAGATTCCTTTTAGTTTAAGGATTTTAAAATTTCAGTTTCCTCTGTTCTCATGAGTATTTCCACAGCTCGTGAAGGGACCTAAGTACCATAATTCTGAATTCTGTTTCTAGTAGTTACAAAGTCTCCTTTTCAGAGTATTTCATTGGGTTTGAGTGATTTGGGGTTGTTTGTGTTTGTGTGTGTTGCTACAGTTGATTGCTGTTTTCATGGCATTATGGTGCCTCCATTAGTGGTGTGTGAGCTGCTGTCAAGTGATGTGGGTAAGTCCAATAGGAGCTAGAAAATATATGTTGATAAATGGAGAAAAGGGAGGCGAGATGGGTTGGTGGATGTGGTAGTTACATAATCTGGTGTCAATTTGAGGATTCAGTGTGAAGGGGTGGAGGTTAACCTGTCAATCAGGTCGTAGGTTGATGACCTCATTTGGAGGCAATAAGGAGATAAAGAGCCCAGGTGGGACACATGCTCAGTGGGACACATGCTCAGTGACATCCTTGTTGACAAGCCACATGAAGACAGGCTGATGGCAACCAGAGCCCCAGAGCTGGTGAAGCCATGTGGACACCCCTGCCAGTGCTAAGATGCTTATCCCACCACTGAATCCACAAGACTTTCCACCCACTGGCCTGTGATCATCCTGCATTTGGCATCATCATATGTGTTTCGTGAGTCTGAAGAGGAATTTATGGATTGATATCAGACATATGGGCTAATACTGGACTTATGGACTTGATCTGGGCTGAGATGTTTTCTCAATATTCAATTGCTCTTGTATATAAAGGTCTTTCTTATACACATATGAGTGTCCATGAATTTGTTTCTCTAGTCTACCCAGACTGACACAATGGACAAAGTGGAAGGGGAGAAAAGCGAGAATAAAACAAAAGTAATGATAATAATAGTAAGGTGCTGCCTGAATAGGTCAATAGACTTATTATTTTGTAAAAATAATGGGAAATGGCTTTTCAGAGGGGTAATCAGAATAAATAGGTTTTGTGGAAATATATTTCACATGGAAATGGAGAGAGAGAGCAGATAAAACAAGAAGATATTCAGACCAGAAAGAGGATTTGTGTGTGTGTGTGTGTGTGAAAGTACAATTAATGAGCAAAAAAGAGATGAAAGAGAAGACAATAAAAGAAGAAAGAAATGGAGAAGGAGAAAAATAAGAATGAAAAGTAGAGGTCCAGAGAAGAGTCAAAATAAGCATAAAATTAGGAGGTTTTGGCTTGGGAGTGGGCACTGGAGTTACGTTGCTATGTCAGCAGGAATGTGGGCAGATCTATGCACTCAGCGAGGGTAAAAACGTCCTGGTTTGGACAGGTGTGCCCAGATCTGCAGATCTACCTGTTTTGGCCTGGGAGGTGTGCATAGTCTCAGTGGGGTTGGTTTGCATAAGAGGATGTAGAAGAAAACTAGAAAAAATATAGCGAGTATTATACTAATCAGAAATAAAAAAAGAAAATAAAAGAAGATAAAGTAAAAAAAAAACCACCCTGTGAGTGGAGATCCCTGCTCTTGTGGAAGTGTTATTGTGTATATGTACCTGTCATGTGGGGAGGGGATCACATGGGGTAAGTATGCTGGAGAAGAAGCTGGAGCGAAGGAGGGGGGAAAGTGGTGAAAAGCGTGGATACTGAGAATCCCCGCACCAAGCTGCCCACTTTCACTCGGGGCCCCCAGACGCCAGTGAGGTAAGAAGTCTGGCTGACTGCATTGTCTCAGGAGCCAGGGAAAATTGGCTTGTGCAGGAGTGGGGGTGGGGTACACATAAGTGACTTGTGCCACTGGTTAAGAATAAAGGGGAATTGGTTAGCAGGCATTGCTGATCTACCACTTTTAGAAATTGTGATGTACTTAGCTTTTAAGTTGGTTTTCTCACTTCCAAGGAGTGAATTTTCTCTTGTTAATTTTATTTTTTTCAATTATTTTTTAATTCACTCTTTCTCCCTTGAATTTTGTCAAATTTTGCTTCGTGTATCTTGAAGATCTATTGTTCTGAGGATTTATATTTACAATTCTTGTATCATCCTCATGGAGTGATTAGTTTCTTATAGTAAAATGTTCTTCTTTGTTTCCAGTCATACTTTTGCTCATAAAGTCTATTTTGTGTGACAATAGTATAGCCACTTCAGCTCTCTTTGGGTTACCGTTGCATGAAGTATCTTTTTCTATATTTTTACTTTCAACCTATTGTGTCTTTCAGTCTAAGGTGTGTTTCTTGTAGATAGAATATAGTTGGGCTCCGCTGTTTGTTTGTTGTGTAACCATTCTACCAGTATCTTCATTTTTATTGGAAAGATTAATTCATTCCCATTAAATGTAATTACAGATGTGGTAGATTTATACCTGTCATTTTGCTGTTTGTTTTTTACCTTTCATGTGTAGGTTCCATGCCATTTACTGCCCTTTATCTATTATTTAGATGATTTCTATTATACTATTTTTATTCTTTTGTTTCTTATATTTTGGAGTTATTCTTCTAGTAGCTTTCTTGGTGATTATAATAAATATCTTAATTTAAAACAACCTACTTCAGATTATTAGCAACTTAATTTCAAGATGAAATAATTTTTCTAAATTACTTGCAATAAAACTGTTGGAAAAACTTTTCCCCCCAAGATGTCCCCACCCCCTTCCATTCTTTGTTATAATTTCCCTTAAAATGATATAGTTATGCATTTCAGGCCCATCAACATCGTTTTATAGTTATTTATTTATTCAATTGTGTTTTAAAGTAAATAGGAGAAGAAAGATGTTACACACAAAGCAAGTTTATGCTGCCTTGGATAGTTGCCCATGTAGTCACTTTGAACAGTACACTTTATTTCTTCATGTGGATTCAAGTTATGTCTGGTATCTTTAAATGTCAACCTGAAGGCCTGCCTTTGGTATTTCTTGCAAGGTATGTCTGATACCATAAATTCACATCATTTTTGTTTATATCTGAATATCTTAATCCTGTCTTCAATTGTGGAGGATAGCTGGATATAGAATTCATGACTGATAGTCTTTTTTGGTTTCAGCACATGAAATATATTCCATTGCATTTTGACCTTCATGGTGGCTGCTAAGAAGTCAGCAATTAAAATTTTGAAAGGATCATTTGTACATCACGAGTCACTTTTCTCTTGTGGTTTTCAAGATTCTTTATGTTTGACATCAATAGTTTGATTATGATATATGTAGGTATGGATCTCTTTAAGTTTGTCCTACATGGAACGCTTGTAGATTCTTGAATGTTCAGATGACTATTTTTCATCGAGTATGAGAGTTTGGGGGTCATTATTTCTTTTAGTATTTTTTCTTTCTCTTTCCTCTCCCTCTCTTCTCCTGGAATTCCCTTTATGTGTATGTTGGTTTTCCGTGATTTTTCCCCATCGGTCTCTGTTCCCTTATTCTTGTTTCTTTCTGTTCATCTGACATAACCTCCATTGCACAAAGCACTGCAGGAGGCAGGAATAAAAAGTAGGGAGAGGGGGCACCAAGATGTATGAGACACAAACCCTGCATATCCCATCCTAATTCCCCAGTGTAAAGAAAACGTTGTGTGTTTGTAAGGAATCCTCTCACAACCACCTAGCTGGATGTCCCAGAAATAGCTGTCATGGAAGGTAGACTAGATATCATCCCAACTATTCTGATGTAGCAACAAGGCAAGCTTATTTGTTCAAGCTTATGTGACTAATGAGGGGAGGTGGGGGGGTTGAGATAGTCAACCAATATTTATTGAATACCCACCATCTTCCAGTCAATTGGCAAAAGTTATTACAAAGGACAATATTATATCCTTATCTTCAGAGAGCTTGCATTCCATATGAGGGACAGAGACACAAACAGGTCAACAAATAGATAAGAATTTCATAGGGTTGGGTGGACTGAGACAGTGGAAGCAGCATTGATGAGGGCCCACAAGAAACTGACCTTTCAATTCAGAGTGTGAATAATTAGAAGTGATTTTTTAGGTAGGGGAAACAGCAAATTGTGAGTGAGGACAAACCCTGATATCCCAGGAAAAATCAGCAAGAAGAGGATTACTCAAAACCAAACTCACTGCCATCGAGCAGATTATGACTCACAGAAACACTCAAGGACAGGGTAGAACTACGCTTTTGTGTTTCCAAGACTGAATCTGGTGGGTTTGAACCTTGGACCTTGTGGTTAGCAGTTAAGTAAATAATCCACTATGCTGCCAGGGCTCCTTAAAAGATGATTGGTAGGAGAAAAAAAGTGGAGTAGGTCAGATTGTGTAAGATTTACAGACCATGGTTAGAAGTTTGTGTTTAATCTAAGTCAAGTGGGAAGACATTGAAGTGATATCAGAATGGTTGGGCTGATAAAATGAGAAGGGGACCATGTGCGTGCGTTGGGTCAGGGGACCGGTCGGAAGGCTGCTGCAACAGTAAAGATGATGGTCAAATGTGGATGTATCTCCGAAGCTGAGCCGGTGGAGCCTATTAATGGATTGGATGATGCAAAGATAATGAATCAATTATTACCCCCTAGGTTTTGGTCTGAACACTTGGGTGAGTGGTGGTGCAATTTATCAAGATGAACAATGTTTGTTGGGTCTGTGAGATGAGAGGGAGAGTTTGGGGAAGAAACCAGAGACTCTCCGTTGGCTTATTAACTCGGAGTTTGTCTCCTTGACTAGAATTCAGGCTTCCTGAAGAGGACAGGTATTTCCTCTATAGAACCACATTATTCACCCATTCAGAATACAGCAGTTATTTTAGGATCTGCTCCACTCAAAGCTCTGTTCTACATACAGAGAAGACAGCACCGAGCAAGCCAGACACAACGAGGGCATCGTCGTCAACAGCACCAGACGTCAGGACCAGCAACTCTTTATTGAGGCTCTGCTATGTGCATAGATAGCATCATGAGGAGCACACAACACTTTCACCTTAATCAGACATAGTTTAGGCAGAGAGACATAAAAGGATCATTGATAGCCACAAGTTAATTCAAAATACATTTATTGAAGGCCTGCTAACTATGTGCTAACCATGCTACGTGCTGGAAGTACAAAGATGAATTAAATGCATCCTGTTCCCAAAGAGCTCTCCTTCCAGTGGGGGCCACAGGTAGACAGGCAGATATGGTCAATGCAGAGCAATAGAGAAACACTAATATGCTTGCTCATTACCCTGCCATAGAGGAAATTCCTGAAAGATAAAACATGTCTGTTGGCCTTTCAAGATGAATCAGACCAAAAGAGAGTGTGGACAGGGCTTCAGAAGAGTCCACATTCCTGGGGGCTCAGTGTGCAGGCGCTTGCCTCACTGGAGTGAAAGGGAGGGAGTGATGTGGGGTGGGATGAAAAGCTGGCGGATCTGGGATTTGAGTTGTAAGTGGCAGGGAGCCGCCACTGTGGAGTTTCCTTGTGGAAACATTGACTGGGTTTGCATTTCGGAGCTTAACATAGGTAGGTAACTGGTGGCTGTGTCCAGTTAGATAAGATTGGGGGATGGTGGCGACCCAAAGCCCATTTGTAGGCCACTGGGCATCCCCTTACAGAAGGGTCTCGGGCAGGAAATGAGCCAGTCAGGGTGCAATGTAGCAACGATGAAACTTACAATTTTCCTCTAGTTCCTAAATGCTTCCTCCCCCACCCCCACTATCATGATCCTAATTCTACCTTACAAATATGGCTAGACCAGAGGATGTACACTGGTACAGATAGGAACTGGAAACACAGGGAATCCAGGGTTTCTAGTTCCTCTGGTTCCACTGGTCCTCTTCAGGACCAGTGGTGATACCAGGAGGGTGAAAGGAGGGTGGGTTGGTAAGGGGGAACCAATTACAAGGATCTACATATAACCTCCTCCCTGGGGGATGGATAACAGAAAAGTGGGTGAAGGGAGACATCGGACAGGGCAAGATATGACAAAATAATAATTTATAAATTACCAAGGGCTCGTGAGGGAGGGGGAGCGGGGGGGCGGGTGAATGAGGAGCTGATGTCAGGGGCTTAGGTGGAGAGCAAATGTTTTGAGAATGATGAGGGCTATGAATGTACAAATGTGCTTTACACAATTGACGTATGGATTGTGATAAGAGTTGTATGAGTTCCTAATAAAATGATTTTTTTAAAAAGAAGGAAAACAATGATGGCAACATATGTACAAATGTGCTTGAGGCAATTGATGTATGTATGGATTGCCATGAGTTGTATGAGCCCCCCATACAATTTAAAAAGACTGTATGCTGTGTGGAAGAAATGCCAATAAAACTGTAAAGAACAAGCAAAGAAAGATTGGGGAACGGGAGGAGGCTGTGAACCAGCCAGGAGGACATCTGAAAGAGCAAAGATGGGAGCCTGAGGTGCCTTTCCAAGAGGAGCTCAGCATGGCCAGGTTCCTGCCATCCTGCAGGCCTGGGTGCTCATGGGGAGGGCTATTGGGAGGGTGGCGGAACAAGCTCTGGAGGGAGCCCATAGGAAAGGGAATCAAAAGGCTAGCAGAGAGGTTCAAGGAGGGGTGCGGGCACTTTCCTTCACTCTCCAGACTTTCATGATGTCATTCAATCTTCCCAGTGATGTGGGTTAGGCAAACACCCCATATCAAAGGCAAGGAAATGAAGGGTCAGAGAGGTTGAGTGAGGTCACACACTGCACAGCGTGTGGGTTTTCACACTCTGTTTTTGTTTCACTCTTTCTGGTCCTCGATTTCCCCTGGTGCTGTAGTGTAGGTTAGAACGGGCGCCCCGCCATCCAAAGAGAGGCCCCTGGGCTTTTATAAAGAAAGAGAACGAGCCTGAGGCTGGGCCAGAGAGGCCCTGCACGCCAAGCTCCTGTCTTCTGCACGGCCCCGGCTGTGCCCCAGCCCAACAGCCCCCACCCTCGCTGGGTGTGCCCCCACCCTTCCCCGGAGACTTGTCTCCCCTCGTTCCCTGAACCCCAGCAGGCCTGACAGCCGTCAAGCTCATCACCTCTGAGATCAGAAGCCTTGGAAGTAGACAGCAGCGGCCATGAGCTAAGGAAACCCACCAAAGAGCAATTACAGTGGGCGCGTGATGGTGAGCTCGCCCTTAATGGCTTGCAGCTGCCACAGCCGCTTGCCTCCCCCTTTGGGCTCCTGGAGCCTGCTGGGGCTGCCTGTCTGTGTTTCGCATCCTGACCAATTAGATCGCCATGTGTGCTGCAGGCGTGAAAAAATAGAAAGTGAATAATCCTTCAGCCCCCTCTGCATGGCAAGCAGCTTTGATCCTCAGCGCGGTGGCCCTGTTCCATCAGAAAATGCACCCCCTTCTCGGTTTCCTTACAGCACAACACAAACCAAGAAAGCACCCAGCTTCCTTGTCTCGAAATGACATTAACCTCCACACAGAGACCTGACAGAGGACCAGAATTCACCTTGAGACCCTTCAGATCAAAGTTGGGATGGGTTTATCTCTTTGTCTCTTTTTGAAAATTGTGCTGTGCCGTCCTCCCTTTCTAACCTGGGTCGCCTGTCAATGCGTCCAAGCTCAAATCAAGAGGCGTCGTCTCTTAATATCAGCCTTCTACAACAAGCCCACCATTGTTGGCTTCATCTCAGAGTCTCTATTGTCCTCTAAGAGAGAGAAAATGTGTGCTCGAGTCTCAGTCTTAAACACGTGTGGGTTTCAGATTAAAAAACAACAACCAACTCACTGCCATTGAGTCACGTCTGACTCATAGCAACCCTATAGAATAAAGTAGGGTTGCCCCTCTGGGTTTACAAGGCTGTAAATCTGTACGGAAATAGAAAGCCAAGTCTTCCTCCTGAGGAGTGGCTGGTGGGTTTGAACTGCTGACCTTTCGGTTAGCAGCCGGATAATGAACACTACTCCACTCCTTAAAAAACATGCAGGAAGTGAGGGAGTTAACAGTCCTTGTTTGTTTCAAACTTGTGAAGCTGCTTAAAGATTCTGGCAAGGATTTTAAATACTGACAATTTTTTTTTAAGGGCCAAGCATAGTATCAATTGTAAGGATGGCGCAGGGCCGGTCAAGGGTTCGTTCTGCTGTGCATAGGGTTGCTATGGGTTGGTACCAACTCAGTTGCACCTAACATCAACAACAACAACAAGATCTTGGAGGCATATTTCATAAGACTGATCCTGCTGTTAGCTTCTATTGAGGTGACTATGACTCACGATGACAAAATCTGGTCCCGTGTCATCCTCCCAATCACCAGCTGGGTGGAGTGCATCATTGTAGCTACTGTCCCAGACCTTTCACTGAGGGGACACTTCAACTCTGGGTGGTCCTCTGTCTCGCCAAACACGAGGTCCTTGTCCAGCGATTGCTGCCCACTGATGATGTATTCAAAGCAAGGGAGTTTGGGAATGTACAGTTGTGAACCATCAGGATTTCGTTGGCTACTTTCTAAAAAAGGGCAGGCAGGCCTTTCTTCCTAGTGTAGTTTTGTCTAGAAGCACCCTTGAAATCTGTCCACTAATGGGTGACCCTGCTGATAGGTGAAATATTAGTAGCATGCTTTCCGAAGCATAGCAACACACGAGCTACCACAGTATGCCAAGCCAGCCGGGGGTGGCTTTGGTCAGAAGTCCTACTTTAATGCTACAGATATGGGTGTCCGGTTGGCGGTGGTGGTGCAGGGCAGCAGGCCACGAAGGAGCAGATGGGGGAGGACAGTGTGGGAGCACGCAGCAGGTAGAGGTAGAGGTGAGGGGATGGTGTTGAGGTGTCGCAGAGGTGGGTGGGTAGGGAGGGGCAGTAGTGCTGATGGTATGGAGAAGACGGCCGAGGTACTCTAGATGGAGGTGCTGAGAAGGGAAGGGCAGTAGAAGGGTGGTGGGATGGTAGTGGTTAGGGCTGAGGTAGTGAGGCTGGTGGGGAGACGCATGGAGAAGGGTTTGGAGGGCATGGAAGGGGAGGTGAGAGGGGTGGTGGGAGCGGGGTTACTGAAAGTACCAACTCACTACTGCCCACGGTCCTTTCATCCTTCTCCCAGCAGAGATCATGAGCTGGGAAGAATCAAAAGCTAATTTTGACCCCAAAAGGCATATGCAGATCCATTCCCTCTGGGCCACCCTGAGCAGGTCTGGTCTGGTCTGGAAAGGCGACAGCTCTGTTTGAGTTAGTGTTGCACGGACGTGGGTGCACATCATCCAAGCCCGTGACACAACTCTGTGACAGCCTGCTCAGCTCAGGGGTGGGGCGGGATGGGTAGGCATCACTGGGATCATTCACAGAGAAGATGCTGAACTCTTGAGGGAATTTCATGGTACAGAAAGGAAGGGGTGGTGGTGGCTGGAGTTCTAGTCCTGCTCTGGTCGCTGTGTGGCTTCCAGTGGCATGCTCTTCCTTTCAGCTCTCCAGAGTCCTGCACTGTGAAACGAGCTTAGGGAACTCGGTGGCTCCTGCCAGCCCTGACATTCTGGTCTGTTTTGAGGAAGCTAATGCAATGATAGAGCTTTGTCGGAGGTTGGTTCTGGAATGTTTTCCACTTCCTCTGGCTAGTCTTTTTTTCTGAAGGTAGAGAAAGACGTTTCTTAACTTTCCATGATCAGCAGGCCACGACACACAGTGCAGGCTACCCTAAGTCATGTCCAGAAGCAAACAGTGCCAATCTGCCTCCGAAGTGACTCATGAGTTTGGGTGAGAAGGCTTCAAAATGGTCTGCTATCATCTGTGAAGGAACACTGCCTGAGGTAGCAATGTACTTCAGAGCCCCAGAATAAACAGACAGCCTCCTGGCCAGACAGGACACAACTGACACTGATCTAGGAAAGCAGGGGTAATGGGAGCAAAAGGAACCCTGGAGGCATAGCGGGTTACCCATTGGACTGCTACACTGCAGTCAGCAGTTCAAGAGCGGGGGAAGGCGAAGGCTCCTACTCCCATAATGGGTTTCAGCCTTGGAAACTCACTGGCAGTTCGACCGTGTCCTAGAGGGTCACTCTGAGTGAGCACTGATTTAATGGCAGAGAGTTTGATGTTGACCTGATGGGAGCAAAACAGGGAGGGAACTCAGGAGCGAAGGTGCTGCTGCTGAGAATGAGCCAACCACTGTCTCTGTGGGACCTGGTGGCAGAGGCGTAGCCTTTGAAGGGGCTGAATCTAGTTGTCTGTTTGGTGGCAAGAAGTCAGGGCACTTGCAGATGGTGAACTTTTCAGGGACAAAATTGACTTTGTCAGATCTGATGGGTTGTCAGATCATTGAATTTTCTGTCAAAGAGTTGGTGTCTCAGTTACCAACATTGCTATGAGTTGGAATCAACCCAAAGGCACCAGGTTTTGTGGGGACTGTAACAAAAATTACCACAAGTGGGTGAGTTTAAAGAAGAGAAATGTGTTTTCTCACAGTGCAGGAGGCTGGAAGTCAGGATGCAGGGTATGGGTTCAGGGGAATGTCTTTCTTTGCCTTTAAGGAGCTGTCTGCAATCTTTGGTGCTCTGATATTTTAGCTCCATCTGGGAGTATCTCAGTGCTTATCCTGCTCTGTTTATAACCAGCAAGTTATTATGAGGGTCAAACTCATCGTACAATGACCTCAAGAACTGAACAAAAGAGAAACCCTATTTCCAAACAAGATCATATCCTCGAATACAGGAACGTCCATATTGGGGAGCAAAAGGTGGTCAGTGCCACTCCACCCACACTATTTGGCACTGTGGCTGGCTTCTGAGACTTTGCATATACAAGGGGGTATGCCCCCAAACAGAATCCCCCCCCCAAAAGCTATGTATTTAATTTATTTTACAAAACAACCCATCACCTTCAAAGTACTCTCTATTACCCTGAATACATCTGTCAAATCTGTGATTCCGTTCTTGGACAGATTTTTCAAACTCATCTGTTTGGATAGCTGACAGAACATCCCTTGTTTTGTCCTTCACCTCTTCGACATCTCAGATTGCTGTCCTTTCATGATCCTCTTTATTCATGGAAACAAAAAAGAAGTCGCACAGAGTGAGGTCAGGTGAGTAAGGTGTGTGGGGCAAGAGAAACATGCTGTTTTTTGCCCCAAACTGGCACATTGAGATGGCTGCATGATCAGGTGCATTGTCATGGTGGCAGAACCAGACCCCCTGTCTGCCACAAATCAGGCTTTTTAGGTGCATGCTAGTACACAATCTTTTCAGGACCTCTAAATAGAAAGTTTGATTAACAGTCTGACCTGGTGGAAAGAACTCCAACTGCACTGTGAGTCAACATTTTCATACATTTGGGAATTTGATGGACATCCAGAATGAGGTTTGTCATTAATCGACATTTCACCTCTTTTGAAATGAGAAAACCACTCATGATACACTTGCGTTTTTCCCATAGCGCTGTCCTTATAAGCCGTGCTCAACATCACAACAATTTCTGTGGCATTTTTCCAGAGGAGGAAACAAAATTCCACAGTTGCACGCTGTTCTTTTAAATTGGCCATCACAAAAAAAAAACTGCTTTTATGAAAAAATTCACTGGGACCAGAGAGAAGCTTTCCAGGAGAGGCACTGGGTGCGCTAACTCAGAGGGAATTGCTCAATGCTTGTGTAGCGGGGAAAATGTGCACTATGAAAGCTCTGTTCTGCTCAGCACAATTCCATTTGTTTGTTTGTTTTGGGGGGTACCCTCTAGAATATATCACTTCCCCTATCTTGCCTTTCCATCGTTTGTCTGTCAATTTTCGTATACTGTGGTAGCTTGTGTTTTGGTGTGATGTTGGAAGCTATGTCACTGGCATTTCAAATGCCAGCAGGGTCACCCAGAGTGCACAGGTTTCAACAGAACTTCCAGACTCAGAACAGACAATGAACATGGACTCGGCTCCCACTTCTGAGGAAGAAGCTACTGAAAACCTTATTCATAGCTTCGAAGCATTTTCATATACTGAAAGCGTAAACAAAGGAAGCAGAGCATTTCTGATACACTGCTGGCAGAAGCGTCTAAAGTCCCAGTGCACTCACAATGTGACTGGAGAGGAGATGGCTTCTTGGAGAGGCCTCTACCAGAGTGAAGGGAGTTGGGTAAAGCTTGTGGGAATAACTAGACCTTTTGGGGTCTTCGCTTGCTGCTGGGGCATGACTCAAGGTAAAGAGAAACAACTCCAAAAGTCATGTAATGCCTGGAACTTGGAATGTGGGAAGTGTGAACCTAGGAAAGTTGGAAGTGGAACACATGAAGATCGAAATACTAGATAATAGGGAGCTGAAATGGACTAGTGCTGGTCATTTTGAATCAGAAAATCCTATAAGTTCCTCTGCCAGGAATAACGCAATTAAGAAAAATGGTGAACATAGTGCTGCCTGTGATCGGATTAAAGCTATCTGCCTTCAAGGAAATCCAATCAATACAACTATAATTCATCTTTATGCACCAACCACAAAATCCACTGATAAAGAAATTGAAGCATTCTACTAATGACTTCAGTCAGGAATTGATCAGACATGCATTGATAGTTATTGGTGATTGGAATGCAAAATCTGGAAACAAAGAGGGAGGAACAATAGTTGGAAAATATGGACTTGATGATAGAAATGAAGCTGGAGATCTTATGATAGGATTTTGCAAACTCAGTGACTTGTTCATAGCAAATACCTTTTTCAACAACACAAAAGGTGCTATACACATGGACTTCCCCAGATGGGATACACAGAAATCAAACTGACTACATCTGTGGGAAGACATTATGGAGAAGCTCAAACCAGCAGCTACAACCAGACCAGGGTCCAACTGTGGAACAGACCATCAGTTGGTCATATGTACATTCAGGAAAGACTGAAGACAATTAAAACAAATCCAAAATAGCCAAAATATGACCTTGTGTCTATCCCACCTGGATTTTGAGAACCTCTCAAGTAATTATTTGAAACATTGAACACTAATGACAGAAGATCTGATGAGCTGTGGGAAGACAGCAAGACCATAATTCATGAAGAAAGCAAAAGATCATTAAAAAGACAGGAAAGAAAGAAAAGATCAAAGTGGACGTCCTAAGAGACTCTGAAACATGCTCTTCATCATAGAGTAGCTTAAGCAAATGGAAGAAAGGAGGAAGTCAAGAAGCTGAACAGAAAATTACAAAGATCAGTCGGAGAAGACAAAGCCAAGTATAACGCGATGCGCATGGACCTAGAATTAGTGAACCAAAAGGAAGAACACGCGTAGCATATTTGCAACTGAAAAACTCAAGAACAAATTCAAGCCTTGAGGATCAGTCTTGAAAGTTTCTGTAGGCAAAATGTGACTGTGCAGTAACATCAGGATAAGATAAAAAGAATACAGAGTCGATGTAGCAAAAAGGACTAGTTGACAGTGCACATTTTATGAGGTAGCACATGAGCAAGAACCAGTGGTACCAAAGGAAGAAGTTCAAACTGCACTGACTGCACTAGCCAAAAACAAGACTTCAGGAATTGCCAGAATACAGAATTGACAGAAATGTTTCAGAAAGCTGAAGAAACCTTGAAAACACTCACTTGTCTATGACAGGAAATTTGGAAAACGACAGCTACCTGGTCAATGGCCTGGAAAGATTCATATCTGTGCCCATATTCCAAAGAAAGGTGACCCAACAGAATGCTCAAATGATAGAACGATGTCATTGATATCGCACACAAGTAAAATTTTGCTGAAGATCTTGCAACAACATTTGCAGCAGCGCAATGACAGGAAACTGCCGGAAGTTCAGGCTGGATTCAGAAGAGGACATGGAATAAGGAATATCATTGCTGATGTCAGATGGATCTTGGTAAAAATCAAAGATGCTTATTTGTGTTTCATTGACTATGCAAAGGCATTTGACTGTGTGGACCATAATAAGCTGTGGATACACTAAAGAAGAATAGGAATTCAGAACACTTCATTGTGCACATTGATAACTTGGACATGAATCAGGAGGCAGTTATGCGAACAGAACCAAGGAATACGGCATGGTTTAAAATCAGGAAAAGTATGTGTTGGGGTTGTATCTTCTCACCATACTTGTCCATTGTGTATGCTGAGCAAATAAACAGGGAAACTGGCTTATATGAAGAAGAGTGTGGCATCAGGATTGGAGGAAGGTTTATTAACAACCTGCAGTATGCAGCTGACACAGTCTTGTTTGCTGAAAGTGAGGAGGAATTGAAACACTTGCTGATGAAGATCAAGGATTTTAACCATCAGTATTGATTACAACTCAATGTAAGGAAGACCTAAACCCTCACAACTGGGCAACAATTGGTAAATGGAGAAAAGGTTGAAGTTGTCAAGGATTTTGTCTTGCTTGGATCCAATCAATGCTCATGGAAGTAGCAGTCAAGAGATCAAAAACTATATTGCATTAGGGAAATCTGCTACACGAGACCTCTTTAGAGTATTGAGAAGCAAAGATTTTAGTTTAAGGGCTAAGGTGCATATATAACAAGCCTTGGTATTCTCCATTGCATCATAAGCATGTGAAAGTGGGACATTCAGTAAGGAAGACCAGAGAAGAACAGATACATGTGAATGGTGCTGGAGAAGAATATTGAAAGTGCCATGGACTGCTTAAAGGACAAACTGATCTATATTTTAAGATGTGCTCCTTGGAGATAAGGATGGCAAGACTTCTTATGCACTTTGGACACGTTGTCAGGAGAGACCATTCCCTGGAGAAGGACATCATGTTTGGTCAAGTGGAGGGGTGGTGAAAAAGAGGAAGGCCCTCGACACGATGGATTGACACTGTGGCTGCTGCATCAATGGGTTCAGGCGTATGGACCATTGTGAGGATGGGGCAGGACTGGTTCGTTCTGATGTGCATACGGTAGCTATGGGTCATTGCTGACTGGCCACCTAAGTACAACAACAACATCTAGACTTCAATGCCCTCCTCCCCGGTGTATTGAGCATAACAATAATGCCACCTGTTGCTGCCTTAAGGGCGAACCAAACTCACTGTCATTGGGGATGATGCCAACTCATAGCGACCCTATAGGGCAGGGAAGAACTGCCTTGTGCCTTTCTAAGACGGTAATTGTTCATGGGAGTAGAAAGCCCATCTTTTCCCCTTGGATGAGATGGTGGTTTCGAACTGTTGACTTTGTGGATAGCAGTCCAATGTGGCTGACTGATGATGGCGGGTGGGACAGGTAGGAGGGAAGGTGGGCTCGACCTGCAGCTTGCCCAACACACCCAGGAGCCTACAGTCATTGTTGTCATGATTGTGGGTCTCTAACTGGGAGAGCACCACTCCCAAACCCCAAACCAAATTCACTGCCATCGAATCCATTTGGACCCATAGTGACCCTGCAGGACAGGGTCAAAGTGCCTTTTGTGGGTTTCGGAGGCTGTAAATCACCACGGGAGCAGAAAGTGTGCTCTTTCTCCTGGGAAATGGCTGGTGAGTTCCATTTGCTGGCCAACAGTTTGCAGCCCAGGGCTCCTTGAGCCCCTCTTACGGCACCTGCCTTTGAAACCCTCCCTGGGGCATGTGAGCTATAATCACGTTCAAATGCCACAGGAGATAGAATGATCTAATTAAGGAGTCAGGCCCTGAAAGGAGGAGATCCAATATTTTCTGAGCTTGACATACATCAGGTTGGATGCTTTCATGAATAATCTTGGTTAACTGAGGGAGGGAGATAGTATACCCTTATGCTATCAAGCAAGAAACCAAGACTCAGAGATAATAACTCATGTGCCCGAAGTCACAGAAATGAACAGCGGAGGAATTAGGATTCAAACCCAGTTCTCTCTGTCTGCCTCAGTCTGCCCTCTCACGTGTTGGCATCTTACCAAAACAAGGTGAAATATTTCTATGATTGATTTTTTAAGCAGGGTGATGGTGGCCT